>NC_142392.1:31938666-32238666 GCF_059441095.1 Idiotropiscis lumnitzeri | reverse complement strand
GTGGACGCTTCTGATTCAGGAGTGGGGGCGGTGCTATCTCAGCGTTCTCCAGTCGACCAGAGACTCCATCCCTGCGCCTTCTTATCCCGCCGGTTCAGTCCGGCTGAGGCCACTACGATGTGGAGAATCGGGAACTGTTGGCGGTGGTCCTCGCGCTTCAAGAATGGAGACACTGGCTAGAAGGCTCCATAGAACCGTTCACCGTGTACACTGACCATAAGAATCTCTCATACATCCGGACTGTAAAAAGACTTAATCCTCGCCTAGCACGTTGGTCCTTGCTCCTCAGCCGATACAATTACACCTTAACATATCTCCCTGGGTCCAAAAACACCAAGCCGGACGCCCTGTCACGCATCCATGATCCAGTGGAGGAAAGGCCGGGACCTGACAGCGTGGTGCCAGACCATTGCTTGGTGGGATCCTTGCAGTGGGAGATAGAACAACAAATCCAAGGGGCACAGGACGATGCCAACAACCCGTCCGGGTGCCCAGTGGGCCGGTTATTTGTGCCGGCCCAACTTCGCACAGAAGTACTAAAGTGGGGCCAATCCTCCAAGGTGGCATGCCATCCCGGGGTTCGTCGTACCCTCGGGCTCATCTGTGCATCGAGTAAAGCAACGCATCAGCCTCCAGCGGGGCTTCTGCACCCCTTGCCAATACCTCCACGACCTTGGTCACACATAGCCCTGGACTTTGTCACGGGTCTGCCTGCCTCTCGGGGCAACTCCGTCATACTCACCATTGTGGATCGCTTCTCCAAGTCTGCTCACTTCGTCGCCTTGCCTAAGCTTCCATCTGCCCTAGAGACGGCCAACCTGCTTGTGCTTCATGTTTTTAGGCTTCACGGAATCCCGACGGATTTGGTGTCCGACCGAGGCCCACAATTCGTGTCCCGGGGGTGGAAGCGATTCTGCCGGTCCCTGGGGGCTACGTCAATCCTGTCATCCGGGTACCACCCTTAGTCCAATGGACAGTCTGAAAGGACAAATCAGGACCTGGAAGCTGCTCTGCGGTGGATGTGTCTCGATCGGCCATCCTTGTGGGCCGACCATCTGCCATGGGTGGAGTATGCGCACAACACGCTGGTCTCGTCTGCCACGGAGCGCTCTCCCTTCATGACCGCCTATGGCTACCAGCCTCCGCTGTTTCCATCCCAGGAGGGGGTGGTGGAGGTTCCGTCCATCCAGTTCCATCTTAAGCGGGCGCATTGCGTCTAGAGGGAGGCCAGGGCGGCCCTGTCCTGCACCGCCGAGCGCAATCGGCGGATCGCTGACCGCTGTCGGCGTCCCGCCCCGGTCTACAAAGTGTTCTGTTCTGCTTCAGGGTTGCATTCACTCACACGATCGCTTGAACTTTCACACGATATATTGTATGCACCACACGTTACTTTAAGCATGTTTTGTTGTGAGTGTGGGACGCAAACCCCACTCTCTCCATTTTATCATCACTCACCAGACATTAACACTCTACTTTCTCCTACACACCCTAACATTAAACCAATTGAGCATCATAAGACATAGACCCGGGAATTATAAACATGGGACACAACAACCCAGTAGAACGCAGCACAGCAAGGGCCACAAATTGCCACGGGACACACACAACGTATAGACAATTGCACAACAAATACATGTCACAATTAACATTCAGACAACAGCACAAATACACAACAGAGCAAGTGAACCACATTGGAACACCCTGAAATCAAGAAACTGTCAACAATATCGGAACACCTTAAAATCTATTCTATATTCCAGCAACCGGAACGCTCCACGCCTCGGTCAACCACGTATACCGTGACTGCGCGCTCTTTTACCGTGACTGCGCACTCTTTTTTGAGGTTGCAGTGCGACCATCAGCTCGTCAGCTGTGCACTTCCCTTCTCCGTGTATGCCTCTGCAGCGACAGATAATGGCGGTCCGAAAGATCCAATCTTTCCCAGCCTCAGTCCACTTATATACTATACTATACTAACTATACTGAGCGTCACTTTATTGGGATCGCCGTGCACACGTTCTGATAGTCAGCTGTGCATCCCCTTCTTCGACTGCCAGAGCAGGAGTCCCCGTTTTTGACTCCGGGTGCTAATTTCTGTTGCCGGCCGACAATAGGAGCCCCCTACTTATTTCACCTGCGTACGCTTCCAATATTACTAGTAATCCATGCGCAATCTACATTCTATACAAAGCATTCCTGAAGTCCAGAAACAATATATCCAGAACCACTGACAAAATTTAACGGTCTAATAATCGGCCACGTCTTTCCACTCTACAATATAACAAATCAGGAGACTTTGAATAAACAGGCTCTCCCCTACCTTTGTTCTGATTGTCCAGGCCTGGAATATTGAAGAGTGTGAAGAACAAGCCGCAAGGACTCCCTTTTTGAGAAAATCACGTCGGGGTCACCAAAAATGTTGGCGTTTGAGCCACCGAGAAAACGAGAAATATTTCGTAAATGAACCTGAAAAGCCAAACTTACTCCAATGCGTGTTAGTTTTTTGGACTCAAGAAGAAAAGGGTCAAATAAAGACTCAACAACAGCTGATTAGAGTTCCGATATTTTAGTTTCTTCGATATCTGGAGTTGAGGAAATAGTATCTGGGCGGCTTTTTCTTAATCTGACGAGAAACTGTACTCGGACGAGCACAATCGAAAAATGTCGCGCTGATCTCAGCCCAGCCTCAGATTTTCTAGGTTTTCTATGTCAAGGGTCATGTAGGTTGAATCGGTCGTCCTTGCTCCCTCCAACGTCCACGTTCCACGTCCAAGGCTGACCTTCTCAGGCAGGCGGCAGTCTCTCCGTCTCTCCTTCCCCTGTAATCTCGTCAGTGTGCAGATTGTGTGGTGTATCTTTTCCCAGATCAGATTAAGTTTTTGGGGTGTTCTTGATCGCGTCCCTGTGACGTCCTCCCCGGCCCAACTTGATATGTTTGTATCTTCTATGGCCTATGTGGAGAATGTGTTTTGTCGTATTTTCCATGAAGTGCTATCTGGTTTGTCATCAGTTTGAGCTGAGCAGACTGAATCTGTTTGTTCTGAATGAGAGTGTGGGTCATAAAATTTTATGTGTGCAAGTTTGAGGTCTTACATTTAAACTAAGTCAAATCAATTTAGCATATGAATGCATCAGTAAACACCATGACTACAATACCAGTCAATCTTATCGATGCACTGCACTTCTACTTTCATTTGATAAATGCTTTTTGTTCAATCAATGTTGAACATATTCAGTAAATATGAACCTGACCTTTTGTCCCGTAAGTGTTTAAAATAATGCCAATCCTTCACTATTAATTACATAACGCCTACAATAAAGCATAACTTTAACTCTATTGATGAAAGTAAAGTTTAATTTAGGCTATTAAGTAACTCAGTGTTGGGCCTTCAATGCCTTCTCTGCTGGCCAAACATAATCAATAAAAAAAAAATATCATAATCGTCGCATTGATGTCATATTATAGCTGAGCGTTGTATCTTTAGGTGAGGGTTTTGAATCCAATCGGAATTCCGCTCGCTCGTGTTGCCAGGCAGGTTTCACAATACGGGGAGCGCGCATTATTCATTCCGAGGCCTTAAGATGCAATTGTGCGAGCATCTCTTCTGTCAAAGTCAATGAGCTTTCATATTTGTTCGACGGTTGCGATAGCCAATTAGATCACGAGTTGGTTACAGTGAGCCTTTTCGCTGGCCTTATGCTGAGGGTGATGAACGCGTTTTGTGATTGGATACTCACTCGTGAGGGGGCGGCGCGATGCCGAATCAACACACTCGAAAGTCGTAATTGGCGGCCGTTCGAAAATCTAAAATATATTCTTGCTTTTTTTAAACCACAATGGCCGAAGGAGGGATAAGCGTGGCTTTAATTGCAGATACACTTGCAAGGACATTTTCAAGTCGGACCTTTCAAGAGAAGCTATATCGTCCAACACTCACTCAGTGGTGCGTAAGTGTGTTTCTGGATATTATTTGTCCAGCCGTGGTGTCATAAATGATGATATTTTGATGTGGATTCATTCAAGTAGGACAAAGTAGGACTTCACTGAAGGCACCTTAAATTACTTCCATACCCTGGAAGGTCACTGACCTGGCGAGAGAATTGCCCCCACCATAAACAATGCTCAGGCCTATTTTCTCTCAGGGCAGTATCTGGTTACATCGGAACTTCAGAACCAAGACTGGTCACTTCTGTGAGCTCCAGTCCCTTCATAGTTTCATAAAGAGAATTACTTCCTATATCTAAATTAGGCCATTTAAAAATACACAACTTTTTTTTTATTTATTTCAATGTATATTTAAGCGTGCTAATGTAATACTACAATATTTATTCAATTATTTTAATATGTAAAATTATCAATATTAATTTAAACCTTTTTATTTCACACTTGAATATTTCTGAACATATTTGTTCATTTGAATATGTGTGCAATTTAAATTATTCCATCCATCCAGCCGTTTTCTGCCACTCATTCCGGGGTCGGGTTATTGAATTAATTTAATACCTAAGTATTTTTTATATTTCACTATTTATTTCAAGATTAACTCTTCTCAATGTGTTCAATATTTATAAAATGTTTCTATATTTCTTATTAATTGCATTAAGTCTGTATGTGGTTTCCAATTTTAAATTTTAATATTTCCCGATTTCATTATATAAGCAATCCAAAGTATAAAAAATATAATATAGCATGAAAAGAGTATTTTGTATATTTGACAAAATTATAGTTTTTCCGAAGTGAGATTCTGCTTAGCAACAAACCCCAAATGCTTGATAGAGCTCAACCTAGAAAGAGAAACCGAGACTATTTGCGTTTCTCTTTCTGGTTCTTTTTATAGTTCAACTACGAGTTTAGTTTTTCACCTTTTCACACAGCGCAAGTGGAACAAGTGATTTTATTGATGATTGTCGAAGGCACCAATTTCATAAGCACCGTTTCTTCTCACACCTTTTCCATTAAGTACGATTAAAAAGACAACTGAAAAGCATAATGTTAAAAAATGTTATTCCAGGTAAAGGCAATAAATTTTATTTACATGTTTGATGTAAACACCAAAACAAATCATCATCACTCAGACAGATTGGTTCTTCTGGCACTAATCACATTGGCCTTGTGTCAATAAAAGAGCTTTGCAAAATTCAATTTCATCATATTTTATTGAAAATCACATTTACATCTGACCACAAAGAGTCGGTTCTTTCATTTTTTTTCCTTTTTTTAATCTTCAAGGATCGCTGCAATTCTCGCCAGCACAATCGTGTCTCTCAGCACTCTGTTTAGTGAAGAATTTTTTAGAACAAACGCTGCAACTGAATGGCTTGTCTCCACTGTGTGTTCTTGTGTGGTTTCGTAAACGCGACTTTTGAGAGAAACTCTTGGCACAAACTGAGCAGGAAAAAGGTTTTTCTCCACTGTGCGTTCTTGTGTGAATTATTAAATGAGACCTTCGAGAGAAACTCTTGCCACAAACTGAGCAGGAAAAAGGTTTTTCTCCACTGTGCGTTCTTGTGTGAATTATTAAATGAGACCGAGAGAAACTCTTGCCACAAACTGAGCAGGAAAAAGGTTTTTCTCCAGTGTGTGTTCTTGTGTGATCTGTTAAAATTGACTTTACATAAAAGCTTTTGCCACAAACTGAGCAGGAAAAAGATTTTTCACCACTGTGTGTTGTTGTGTGGCTTGTTAAATTAGACTTGTCAGAGAAACTCTTGCCACAAACTGAGCATGAAAAAGGTTTTTCTCCACTGTGCATTCTTGTGTGCCTTATTAAATGAGACTTTTGAGAGAAGCTTTTGCCACAAACCGAGCAAGAAAAAGGTTTTTCACCACTGTGTGTTCTTGTGTGGCTTGTTAAATTAGACTTGTAAGAGAAACTCTTGCCACAAACTGAGCATGAAATAGGTTTTTCTCCACTGTGTGTTCTTGTGTGGATTGTTAAATGAAACTTTCGAGAGAAGCTTTTGCCACAAACCGAGCAAGAAAATGGTTTTTCTCCACTGTGTGTTCTTGTGTGGATTGTTAAATGAAACTTTCGAGAGAAGCTTTTGCCACAAACCGAGCAAGAAAATGGTTTTTCTCCACTGTGTGTTCTTGTGTGCGGTTTTAAAGACAGCTTTGAAGTTAATGAGTCAGTGTGATGTGCCCTTTCACCTTTGGCTTGCCCATCATCATCATCATCATCATCATCATCGTCATGAGCGTCTGATAATGTGTCCTCATTATGTGCTTGTGATGGCCCCCAGTGGTCTTCATCACCTTCTGTTGTTGTTGTTGTTGTTGTTGGGCTGGCGCCTGGGCGGAACCTCCCAAGGTTCGCCCAGCTAGCACAATCACCTTCTGCGGCTCGGTGGAGAGGCCGTTGTGAGGGGGAGGTGCGTCGCCGAAAATCCTCTGCTGGAGGGGAATGAGTCGGGGGCACCGCAGGAGCCATAGCCAAAAGGTGGCAAGAGATAGTGGCGGCGCCCTCTCCCTGACCGGTCCTCCGGACCGAGTCGTGGGGTAATATGGGTGCCGGCAGGATACATTCGTCGTCGACGGGGGACCGCCGACTCGTCCGGGAGACCACGTAGAGGTTGTATCCTTCCTCCCGGCCTTCTGTTGTCACGTGATGACTTGAGCTGCTGCTTGGAGGCTCCGCCCCTCTCTTGTCCTCACTCTCATCCTTGTTTTCATCGTCAGTCTTTATATGGACAACGTTCACTGGTGACTTGTTGATCTCCTCCTCCTCCTCCTCCTTTTTGATGTGAGTCAAGTCTGGCTCCTCTTTCACAGAAAGGAGATCGTTTTCACTGACGTCTGCAGGACACAAAAAGACAAATTTGGTTTGGTCAAGTCAAAGCTCAGGCGGCGACTTTGTCTTATTTTGTTTCTACAGTGCTACCTTGACTTGTGCCTGCCGAACACGAATCAATGCGTGCGACCCCGATTTGGACCGGACCATGGGGGCATTTCACAGAATTACGTCCTACGATGTAAACCTCCCTTTAGCACAGACATGTCCAAAGTCCGGCCCGGGGGCCAAATGCGGCCCGGGGTCAAACTTCATCTGGCCCGCAGTCTCTGTAATAAAATTAATACATTCTGGCCCGCACATATACAGTGCTTAGTTCGCTCTCTTCTTAATTGCTGTTCCTAATTTACCCACTAGAGGCAGTACCACTCTGCGACATCACCCCGGGTGACCTTTACCCCCAATTTCTAAAATGGCGACAATAAACAAAAAAGGAAAGTTGATTGAGAGCAATATCAGTGCACAAACAAAGTACGCAATAGATATGAAGTCTTTGGCTGAAGAGTTCACACGACGCTTTCGGAATTTTGCAGCTATTGAGAAGCATATCCTCTTTTTTCATCACCTTTCTCCGTGGACACAAAGAATGTTCCAGCCCAGCTGGAGCTCATTGAGCCGCAGTGTGACCCCGAGAGCCGCAGTCGGCACCGGCAACTTTCTCTCGACAACTTTTACCGACAGATGGATAAAGGCAGGTTTCGAGAGATTCGAGAGTTTGCTAGGAAAATGCTGAGCTTGTTTGGGTCGACGTATTTGTGTGAAAAGACATTCTCGGTGATGAACTTAAATCAGAGTCGCGTGAGGACACGGCTCACAGACTCTCACCTCGCGCATCAATACCACTGCCTTTGAGCCAGACCTGGCCTTTGTGCTGCAGTCCAGATCTCAGTATCACCCGTCACATTAATGCAGGCAAGTCATTTAAATAACTGACTTAATTTTGTTTTGTTCAGTCACAAATTTAGACAAGTTGTCGGTTTTCATTCCAGAATAAAATGTTCATTCAACATTTATATTTGATGATAAGTCATATATATCAAATTAGTCCTTGCACTTGTGGATAATCATTTCTGTAATTCAAAAATTCTGTGAACAATGAACTCCCATGATGATATAATTCATGTTCAAATATTATTTGCACTCAAGACTATAATTACTTCTGTTTAAGAAAAAAAGTTAAGCAAATATTCAATTGCATGTGATGTTCATGTTTCAAATGAACCAAAATACATGTTTGATGGTTTAAATGAAAATAAAAAAGCAAATGTGAAACACAGAATCACTTGCTAAAATGTGTTTGAATATATTGTTCTTTATGTAGTTAATGTCAGCCGAGGTCGGCCCTCCCACATTTTACAACATCAAATCCGCCCCCTTTGCAAAAAGTTTGGACATCCCTGCTTTAGCAGCACAACTGTGATAAAAGAGCATTTAAAAAGGAAGCACGTTGCGGCTGATGCCCGATTTAATTCCTGACATCGTCACAGACGTTTCTGGAAGCGAGCTGAAGTTAGCACACACAATCGTGTGCGTCTGATGGAACACCTGTTGTGGGACCCGAACATATTGATGCAGGCCACTGGGGGCCATCACAACATAATGTCATTGATAAAATAGGAATCCTTCAAGCGAAATATGTTTACAATTATTTCATTTTGCATTTAGAGATAGTTTCATCGTGGGTACTTT
The DNA here is from genome assembly GCF_059441095.1 of Idiotropiscis lumnitzeri. Lineage (NCBI taxonomy): Eukaryota > Metazoa > Chordata > Actinopteri > Syngnathiformes > Syngnathidae > Idiotropiscis > Idiotropiscis lumnitzeri. The sequence goes on along the minus strand of NC_142392.1, from coordinate 32,230,186 downwards.
TTGCTTTCATTATAATCTGGATCCCTAAAAGAATTAAAGGGGCCCTGGAATCAGAGTCCCTATTTATTGTATGATTTACGTTTGTTTGGTTTTTTTTTACCCAAAATGACATTTATCCTGCGAGTAAGTTCCGACATTACCCTTTTTATTTGTATAAAATTTCTGTTTTGAAATAAATTTTAAAACAAAATTACGTTTGAAGAGTAAAAGTTCTTACACATAAGCATTAAGCAACAACACTTTCACTCTGACTTTCATGTTGACATATTTGAATAATGACTGTATATTTTAAAGTTATCCAATATGTATTCAAATTAGACTAAGATACACCAAAATATGAGTTCACTGAATTATTTTGTACCTGCAATGATGCTTAACAGCCATAGGGTGTCAGTAATGAGTAACAAAGTAACACAAGACCTCCCACTGATACATCATCATTGCCATTTGGATAAATTACCAGGAACTAAATGTTCCTGGGCTTGTTAGTCGAAAAGGGGGTTGTGGCGTACTCCCTTTTTAAGCCCACAGTAAGCCAAAGATGCAGATGCATTCCTTGCAGCATGCGCTTGTTCACTGATGAGATCCGTGCAACCCTGGATGGATGCATTAAATGTATTTTAAATGTTTGGATGAGGTGAATCTACGCACATGTGCACAAAACTTGAATTACACCCGACGAAGCCAGTACAAAGTTAATAAATAAATAAATAAGACCAATACGTACTTGATTTTTTTTTTTTTTAAACTTATTTTGTGTTTTATCCACTAAAATTGATCAACCGACATTAATGTTTTCGCCGCAGTGTGCACATATTTTAGATTCAAGCAGAATTCCTTCCGTAAGGAATTGCTTGAACAAGATATAAAAAACAGAAAATGTAATATGTTAAATAATCAGTTCAAATTTTATACTGGGAAAAACATGGAGTTCACCCCCCCACTATTGGTTATTCTTTGGCAATTATTTTGTGCACTGATTTAATTTGGCATAAACAAATGTTCAGCAGACCTGCAAGGAAAAGTCAATATTTAAAAATAAAACGGCAATAACCTTGAACGCATTTCCCCAAACAACTTAATGTTGTGATGCATATTTTTAACGATAGAAAGTCGTTCTTTACAAAGCAAATGAGAGTCAGACGGGTACAAACCTGCTTTGTGTAGCACAACACGAGGCTGGTTGCAAACTTCGCCCAGCGATTGAAGATGTTGCTCGTTCTCTTCTTTTATTCCACAAAGTTCCTCTTTGTACTTGGATGTCGTTCTTTCACACATTTTTAAATGATAATTCCAAAAAATCCGCACTTGATCTCTGCTTGGCGATGAGTCATGTGCCTCTTTTCGTTAGCGGCTAGCTAGCTAGCTAGCAAGCTAAGCTAACGAGGCCGAAAAGCATCAACGCGCGAAGATGAGGTTATCGGGACACAAAGACTTAATGAATTATGTCGTCGTCCTTTAGAGTAGCACTGGACATCCTGTGAAAAAATTACAGTCAGTTCCACACTAAATCAGAAGAATTTAGCGGTGGGTGTTTTTGTTCCGGTGTTGACGGGTCGGTGGATGTGGTCGAGGCCCTTCGCAAGCTGCGCGCTTGCTTATGACGTCATGCTTTAAGCACGTATTTTTCAAATATATTTCTTTGCCTCTGTGTTTGTTTTTACCCCTGGCTGTACTGTTTTGATATATATTTTATATAATATTTTAATTCGGTTGTTGAAAAAAATTAACAAAATAACTAAATTAACGCCGCATTCGCGAGTCAGCTCCGACGTCACTTCCGCCTATTTCCCGAGAAGCCGCTGCTGGAACAGCAGTGGGACGTTTACGTTTCTCCTACCGAACTTGCAACAATACTGTGGTTAAATCGGGCTGCAAGATTGTATGGATATAATGTCTGCATATACTAGCAGTGCTTCTCAATTATTTCACACCCGCCCCTACCAAGAAGAAAAAGATTCGCGCCCCCCCCCCACCAATTTGTTTTCTGTCTTTGTAGATTGATATTAGATTGTCAATAAAATATCCCTTAACTAAGCTAAATTGACAAGAAATATAATTTTGAGAACTATTATAGTGAGGATCTCTAAACTCAGTACTCTGTTGTGCAAATATTGATGAGATGACAAATATTTGTCATGTTATTGTTGGAGTTGGGTCACCGTGGAAATAAGAAGTAGTTAGTAAATCAACCTTTAAAAGCCAAACTTACTCCAATGCGTGTTCGTTTTTTTGTGCTCAAGAAGAAAAGGGTAAAAAAAAAGACTCAACAACTGATTAGAGTTCCGATATTTAGTTTCTTCAATTTCTGGAGTTCAGGAAATAGTAAAAAGACAGACATCTGGGCGTCTTTTTCTGAATCTCACGAGAAAACTGCACTCGGGCGAGCACAGTCGAAAAATGCGCGCCATCTTTCAGCCCAGCTTCAGTTTTTAGAGGAGTTTTATATGTCAAAGGTAATGTAGGTTGAATCGGTTGTCCTCACTCCCTCCCACGGCACGGGTCCACGTCCAAGGGAAGGTCCTCCCCAGGTTAGTCATCGTCTGGATAAGTTGATTCCCGTCTGGTCCCCAAGACTGGCACGCCAAGGCTGGCCTTCTCCGGCGGGCAGTCCCTCCGTCTCTCTCTCCGCTGGCATTCTTTTGTAATCTTGTCGGTGTGTGCGCGTGTATGTGCAAGTGTATGTGCGTGTATGTGCAGGTGTATGTATATGTCTCTGTGTGTGTATGCGTATGTGCATGTGCTCCGATCTCCAATTGTTCTGTCTTTCGGAATGTGTTTCTTTTGATAGCGTCTTTGTGAGTCCTCCAGTGCCCAATTTGGTATATTTCCCTCTACAGCCCATGTGGAGAATGTGCTTCGTCGTATTTGTCCATGAAGTGCTGTGAATGTGAGGGCAGCTCATGGAAATGCTATGTGTAGAGGTTATTTTAGATTCCATTAGTTTCTTCTTATTTTCGTTGTTCAACCTCTTCGTTTGGTGGCGAATAAAAACAACTTTTTAGGCGTGAACAAACACTGATGGTCGAAGCACGGCAAAAAGACCGTGTTGCTCCTTCGCCATCATCTTTATTTCTTCTTCAACCAAAAAACACTTTCTTCTTCGTGCATAACAGTAAATAAAGAATTGCGCCCTCTAACGTTGACACATTTCACTCCACAAATCAAAATAATTACAAAAGACAAAGAAATGTATAATTTCTTGTCACAAACATACAAATGGCAAAAAACAAATATTTGCAATCATTATCCACAAAAATATAAACATTTGTGAAATGGCGCTAACATTATTGTTGTTGATGTGCGGGTCTGGCCCAGCTTCCCTCCGGACAGGTCGACAGGCAAGGCTGGAGTGGTGATATAAAAAAAACTTCTGAGACACTCTGGTGGTTGGAAAAAGATTGTATTGGTGTCAAATTAGCTGATGCCAGAAGTTCCCCCAAAAAACAACAGTTGCGCTATGTTAGAAGTAGAAATGAAGAATTATGTTACAACGTATGGAAATACAAACATAAAATGTTGTTGGGTTTCTCACCTGTTTCACATTCTTCACTTTGCCAGCTTTCTTGTTTGTCACTTTTTCCTGTTTGCTTGTGTTTTGGGTTGCGATTTTTGATTGGCTCTCTTAATCACTGAGGTCAGCGTCGATCTGGAGGAACTCGTAATGTGTGCAAAAATATACTTTATTTCTAAAGCGCATTTCACGTAGATGGGTTTAAACTTGAATTGCTGTCTGTTTTGTTTTTTCAGCGTTACCAGTTTACATTAAGTACACTAAAGTCCATCAAAGGCTATTAATTACATAAATCCTACAATAAAGCATAACTTTAACTCTATTGATGAAAGTAAAGTTTAATTTAGGCTATTAAGTAACTCAGTGTTGGGCCTTCAATGCCTTCTCTGTTGGCCGAACATAATCAATAAAAAAAAATGATCAGAATCTTCACATTGATGTCATATTATAGCTGAGCGTTGTATTTTTAGGTGAGAGTTTTGAAACCAATCAGAATTCCGCTCGCTCGTGTTGCTGGGCAGGTTTCACAATATGGGGAGCGCGCATTATTCGTTCCAAGGCCTTAAGATGCAATTGTGCGTGTCATGAAATGGTACTAAATTTATATTTGCGACTATGTTGCACCTTTACGGTCACTGAGTGTCACAGTTGTCGCGCAGGGGGTCTCGCGAGATTGCTCATGCAAGCGGGGAGTTGTTGGAGTGGTATCGCCATTAAAACGTGTTACAAGACAAGAGCCTCGTTGCCATCATTTACATGGTGTCAGAAGTGAACTCGAAACAATGGCCAAGTTTAATCCCCCGACGGGTTTCCCCTTTGATAAGCCACGAGAGTGGCCGGACTGGAAGCAGCGATTTGTGAGATTCGGGACCGCCACGAAACTCGACAGAGAAGAGGGCGCGGTGCAGGTGAGCAGCCTGATATACGCCATGGGTAGCGAGTCCGAGAACATCTACAAGTCGTTTACATTCGACGAAGATGGACACAGAAATGACTTTGACCGAGTACTCGGCAAGTTCGATGACTATTTCGTGCCACGACGGAATGTGATACATGAACGCGCATGCTTCCACCAGCGCGCACAGCGGCCGGGCGAGAAGGCGGAGACTTTCATTCGGGTGTTGTACGAGCTCTCCGAACATTGTTACTTCGGCGCGACCCGAGAGGAGAACATTCGCGACAGGATTGTCGTGGGAATATTGGACAAGGAGGTTTCACGTTAACTGCAGCTGATAAACGACCTAACGCTGGCGCGGACGATTGAGACGGTCAGGCAGTGTGAGGAGGTAACGTCCCAAATTAGCATGCCAGGAGAAGCAGCTGGGATGGTACATGAGGTGACCAATAAATTTAAAAAGCGTACCAAGCAACACTTCAAGCAGAGGGAGAGCTGTTATGGACAATGTGGAAAATGTGGGAAAGCCAAGCAAAAATAAGGATGAAATGTTTCCTGCTAAGAAATCTACATGTAACTCGTGCAACAAAGTGTGACATTGGAGCAGAGTGTGTAGGAATAAAAAAGCGGCGGTGAGTGAAGTTACAGAGCAACCGGAGCAACAGCAACCGTATTTCCTTGGGTCAGTGAGAAAAGCAAATGGGACTTCACAGCAATGGGCCGTGAAGTTGTTGCTGGGATCTACCCCAGCAGAATTTAAAATTGACACAGGGAGAGATGTGAACGTCATCTGCGAACAGACCTACCGTTCGCTCACTCCCAAAACACAATTGCAGCCTGCTGACATTCCACTTGATAGTCCAGGTGGTGAATTGCAGTGCTTAGGTCTGATCCAAAGCACAGTTACCTATAAAGGCAAAACCTACCCTCTCGCAGTTTATGTTATTCGTGGTCGCACGGTGAATAACCTCCTCAGCCGGCCAATGTCTGTGAAAATTAGAATTAGAATTAGAAATCCCTTTATTGTCATTGTACTCAAGTGTGCAACGAGATTAGAGGGCTCCCCTTTCCAGTGCAAAACAACAATAATACAGACAAATATATAAATTAGATAAATAAATAAGAGAGTGCAAAGGAATTCAGTACTGAATAGGGTATATAAAAACACATCACAATGCTGTTCTGCAAGGTAAGGGTGTTCTCGTGTGTGTGTGAGAGTTCAGAATGGAGATGGCTCTCGGAAAGAAACTGTTTCTCAGTCTGAACCTGTGCGAATACAATTAAAAGACAACGCTCAACCATATGCCGTACACACAGCGCGACGTGTTCCTCTGTCCATGCTGCAAAAGGTGAAAGAAGAGTTATAGAGGATGGAATAAAATGGCATAATAGAGAGGGTTACGCAGCCCACTGACTGGTGTGCACCCATGGTGCCAGTCCTGAAGAAAAGCACAGGAAAAGCCCGCATCTGTGTCGACCTCAAAAGGCTGAATGAGGCTGTTAAACGAGAACGATACATTTTGCCCACAGCTGATGACATCATAGCAAAACTAAGCGGAGCTACAGTCTTTTCTTCCTTGGATGCAGCCAGCGGGTTCTTCCAGATACCCCTCCATCCAGACTGCTGTAGGCTCACAACATTCATCACTCGTTTTGGCTGCTTCAACTTTAAACGTCTCCCGTTTGGAATTACAAGTACACCAGAGATCTTCCAGAGAAAGATGATGGAGACTCGACAGGGCCTTGAAGGGGTTGAGGTCTTCATGGATGACATCCTGGTGTACGGGGCTACTGAGAAGGAGCATGACGACAACTTGGAGAAGGTGATGCAACGCATCCAGACTGCTGGCCTGAAGCTCAACAAAGATAAGTGTTCAATTAAACAGGACCAGCTGCGATTTCTTGGACACCTCATCGACAGGTCTGGCATCCGGCCAGACCCAGAGAAGGTGGAAGCTATACGGCAGTTGTCACGACCAGGTGATTTGAAAGAGCTGAAGAGGATATTGGGAATGGTCAATTACCTAGGAAGGTATATTCCAAACCTCTCAACGGTGGGTCAGCCAATGCATAAGCTTATGAGGGATGATGTGGTCTGGAGGCTCAACAAGCAGCTTTTTGAGAACATTAAGGAATTGCTAACAACTGCACCGGTGCTTGCCTACTACAATGTGGGGATGCCAACTGCTGTGTCGGCTGATGCGAGCAGTTATGGACTGGGTGGTGTGTTACTGCAACTCCATGGAGATCACTGGAAACCCGTAGCTTATTGCTCCCGAAGGCTAAGCGATGCAGAATCTCGCTACGCACAGATAGAAAAGGAAGCATTGGCTGGTGTCTGGGCGTGCGAGAAGTTTGACAGATACCTTAACGGACTGGAACAGTTCAAGTTGGTAACTGATCACAAGCCGCTTGTACCTCTCATCAACAATCGAAGCTTGGATAATGTACCCTTGCGTTGCCAGCGTCTTCTCATGAGACTAATGAGATTTAACCCTATCGCAGAATATGGTCCTGGGAAAACCCTGATTGTTGCGGACGTGCTGTCACGCAGTCCGCTACCTAACGCAAACACTGTAAACGAAACGCATAGCGATGTGGCCTGTTATGTGGCTAGTGTGGTGGAAGGGGTTGGAATTTAGTTTTAAATCAATATTAGAATTGAATTTTAAACCAATATAAACTCAAATTAGCAATCTGACTCCAATTTGTGACCTTACCCAACTCTCACTCATCCAACAATATGCGCGCTCGTTCTGCAATAGAAAGGTATCAGGAAGCCGGCATTTTCACGCACGAGTGGATTTATTCCCAATACACAAAACTACTACATGCACCTGGGTCTCGGGTCCCTCTCAATACAACTCTGTACGCCTCTGTTGCCACCAGCAGACGTACTCCTCATCCGAGTTGCCCAGTAATGATTCATACTATACAATATGCAAATGGCACAGAGGCAAAGGCATCCTGGCATGATTCTATTGGCTATGTGTATCCTGCAGTTAACTTTAGCTTGCTCTCGTTGGTCTTTCTCCCCTGAAGAATCACGTGGTGGCTCCTCCTAGTTGTGCTTGTTTCATCTCGTCTTCGCCCCCTCCTTGCGGCTATCACCATCTGTCCTGAAACATTCCATTCTTGCACCTTCTCGCAACCCCTACTCTGTTCCGCTCCACCAGTCACACGCCCAGCATTCCACAGTCTCACACCCCCCACACAAAGGATGCAGCAACATACCATGAACTATGCCAGGCTCCAACTCTTACATTCCTTTAAAGGGATCCCGGCATCTACAGGCAAGTTGGAGGAAATTAGGGTAGCGACAGCCGCTGACCCCGAACTTCAATGTGTTGCAGGACTAATAGAGAGAGGATGGCCTGAGCACATCAGTAAAGGGCCAGTAGTTGCTAGAGCATATGTTCAAGTTAAATCAGAACTGTCAGTGCATGATTGCCTAATTCTGAGAGGGTGTAGGATTGTTGTGCCACGATCAATGAGAGGGGAAGTACTTCAGAAAGTTCATGAGGGACATCAAAGCCTCATCAAATGTAGACAGAGAGCGGGTTCATCCGTGTGGTGGCCCGGACTTTCATCGGAAATATGCAAGCTCGTGGCATCATGTCAAGTGTGCTACGAAATGAGAAGAACTCAACAAAAGGAGCCACTCCTATCCACACCGCTTCCGGAGCGACCTTGGAAGAGCGTAGCCATGGACATCTGTGAATTTAAACAACATAACTACCTTGTAATCTCGGATTACTACTCAAGGTTTATTGAAACATTACACCTGCCATCTACAACGAGTGCACAAATAATACAAAGTTTGAAAACCGTTTTCGCTAGATTTGGCATTCCAAGTGAGATAGTGAGCGACAATGGTCCCCAGTTTACAAGTGCTGAATTCAAGGAGTTCGCGAAGCAGCTCGACTTCCAACACTACACGTCCAGCCCTCATCATCCAAAAGGAAATGGACATGCAGAAAGAGCAGTGCAGACAGCTAAGAGGATCCTGAAGCAGGAGGACCCTGTCATGGCGCTCATGTGTCATCGAGCTACTCCCTGTTCCACGACAGGCTACAGCCCAGCTGAGCTGTGGATGGGGAGGAAAAATAGAACGACACTTCCAACACTGGAGGAGAACCTCAAACCTAAGTGGCCCAGCAGGACAGTTGTGGAGGAGTCAGATAAGAAGGAAAAGGCGAAACAGGCTCACTACTTCAACCGTCCCCATGGAGCCAGAACTTTGCCTTCTTTACGTCCAGGTGACCAAGTGCTTTCCAAATTGGATCACGAGAAGTCATGGTGTTTGCCAGCTGTGGTTTCATGCGAGAGTACAACACCTAGGTCCTTCATCATCCGGACGCCACAAGGAGCAGAACTGAGGCGGAACCGCCGTCACCTCAAACCTGGGCCAGTTCCCCAGTCAGTTCCAGCAGCGTCCGAAGACTACAAGCTGACGGACATCCACCCTGTCAACACCGGCATAGACGACAACGTTTCTGTTTGCCGGAGCGAGTCGACATCCTCGACTTCCCCACCTACTCGGGTGTTGACCCGTTCTGGACGAGTGTGAAAACCAGTCGACAGGCTTGACCTGTGAGACTGAGACTCATGGTCTTTGGGGGGGGGGGAATAAAAATGAAAATGAAAAATTGCTCATGCTGTTGGGATTTGTTTGATTGTTGCATATTTCAGGTTAACTTGATTTCTGAGAGGCATCTTTATTTTTTTTTTTGCATGTTGCAGCCCAGTTGGAGAAATTAATGCTTGCTTGATGTTATTGAAAATAACACAAATGAGGGGAGATGTCATGTAATAGTACTAAATTTGTATTTGCGACGGTGTTGCACCTTTACGGTAACTGAGTGTCACAATTGTCTCGCAGGGGGTCTCGCGAGATTGTTCATGCAAGTGGGGAGTTGTGGTGAGTGGTATCGCCATTAAAACGTGTTGCTAGACAAGAGCCTCGTTGCCATCATTTACAGTGCGGGCATCTCTTCTGTCAAAGTCAATGAGCTTTCATATTTGTTAGACAGTTGCGAAAACCAATTAGATCACGAGTTGGTTACAGTGAGCCTTCTCGCTGACCTTATGCTGAAAGGTGATGAACGCGTTTTGTGATTGGATACTCACTCGTGAGGGGGCGGCGCTATGCCGAATGAACACAACCAAAAGTCGTAATTGGCGACGGTTCGAAAATCTAAAATATATTCTTGCTTTTTTTAAAACACAATGGCCGAAGGATGGAAAAGTGTGGATTTAATTGCAGATCCACTTGCAAGGACATTTTCAAGTCGGACCTTTCAAGAGAAGCTATATCGTCCAACACTCACTCAGTGGTGCGTAAGTGTGTTTCTGGATATTATTTGTCCAGCCGATGTGTCATTGTCACGATCCATGTGTATTTGTTGCAGCTGAGTGGGCGTGCCCGACGGCGCGCTTCTTTGGGACTCGGCCGCGAGCGAGAAGCGTTCACGAGCCACACAGCTGCGACCAATGAAGTTAATGAGTCACGGACTATTTAAGCCATCGACGCGGACACACTCGCGTCGGATTATTGACCGAATTTGCTCGTGCCCATGTGCCTTCGCTACAGTCTTCGCCCAAGTTTCCCCGTGTATGGTCTTTGTAAGTTTTTGATGTGTTCTATGTTTCAGCTACGTTTCGGCTCGCTTTCTGTTCTCGCTTCGTGCATTGGATCTAACCTTACCCTTTTGTGGAAGGACTCCGTCGTTTTCGGTTTTCTTGGGTTGCAAGCTTTTTCTGTTCCTCGTTTTGATTTTCCTGGTGTGAGTTCTCTCCACCAGCGCTTTTCGTTCTCGTCTTCTGGCGACAATAATTATAGATACTAGTGATGGGTAGATGAGGCATCCTGTATCGTTTCGACACAGTGACACAATGTATTGACACTGTGTTGACACTGTGTTGCTGAATACTGACACCTGGTGGACTTGCAGGAAATATTTGACAGGGTCATCTGACACTGATCTGTCAAACTAATTTTATCCAATTCCATTGATTAGCGACGTGATCTGTTTTTATATATCCTATTTCGTATTACTTTCCATCGCACTAATTATTCTCTTATCTAATTTATATATTTAACTGAATTATTGTTGTATTGCACTGGAGAGGGGAGCTCTCTAATCTCGTTGCACACTTGAGTACAATGACAAAGGGATTTCTGATTCTGATTAGGCATTTGCTTTCACATTATTTTTACATACACGCAATTTCATAAAAAAAATCTTTGATATTCGAGACGCAGTTTATAAATTAAGAGAACATCTGTCTGAATGCCCAAGTAAAAGTGTTGTGAATGACAATGGACTCATTGTAATTAAAGATTTTTATTCAAAAGAAATTAGTTTCTCCAGCGTTTTGTTATTCAGTCTATTTCTTTTTTTGAGGCAATTTCCCCCGCATTTGAGAAGATCCTCTCACAAGGCACTGAAGAGGCCGGTGTGCACAACGCCTGTGTGGCTAATATAAATAGGTGAGGGAACGTTGCCTCCATGGACTTCCAGTATAAGAGCGGGTCTTCCGTACGTGCAACGTGTCCTGCTGACATATAGCGCTGCACCTCTGAGTGCGCATCAACAGTGACGTCTTCCATCTTGCGGATATTTAACGCAAAGTAATGCGCCAATAACTCGATGCTTGTTTTGAGCGTCCATCCTGTTGACAGATGCGCTTCCTTATGAACACAGTTTGGCGCGCGACCGCTGTGTCGACACGATTCTGGTAGTGGTCACGTGACTTTCTCAAAGCAGTACGCGCACCGACACGGGGTTTGCCCTGGAAGCTCGGCGCGCGCATCGACGTCTCTGTGTCGCTGGACCCATCACTACTTATCAATATCACCCTCCTTGTTGAGGAGAACCTCCGGGATGGGCGTGATGAGACCCTATTTGAAGCGTTCTACGGCCTTCTGGTCACACAGGTCACATGTCACCTCAAACCTGTGGAGAGAACTGGAGGAGCGGCACTTGCAAGCGAGAAGGGGTCAATTACCTCCCTTCTGAAAATGTCAGTTTTGCATAAATTATGTGTAGTAATGTCAATCAATCATTCACTTGATGCTTGAATTTGATTAGTCCAATCTTTCTCCAGTAACAATTTGAAAATCAGAACTTTGGGAGTGCAATAGGGATCCAGGTTGATCAGACCTGTCCGCCCATTGCATCCTGCGTGCCGTTAGGGCTTGCCGGTGCCCTCAATCAGGTTTCTTTCCTGTGGCCCGTCCCTTAAACATTCACTCATACCATAGATGGGCGTGAACGACAATAGGCGGATGTGAGAGAGGAGATGGGCGTGAATGACAATGCAAAGGCACGCCCCCAGTGCAAAGCAGGATCCAGTGCCCCTGTATGGGCAAACGTGGCTGCTTGCTCTGTCGTTAGAGCTTTCGCAAAGGCCGGCTTCTTGAGGAGCCGCACACAGCAGCGACACGGGAATCTGACAATGACAAGAGGGAACCTGGCGTGTTTGTGGGAGAATTTGCCCAGCTGTTTATTTCTGATACAGAAGATGATTTTGATGGATTTTTGGATGATGACTAATTAATAGTAATGTGAGTACATTGTTAAATAGTTCAATAAAATACAACCAAACTCAGTTTTGCTCCTGTTGCCTTTTTAAAAACAGCTAGCCACGCTAGCCATGCTATCTTCTGTTTTAGTGTGCATGCATGTTAACTAAGGTATTGTATCGTAGGCTGGGAGGCAGAATTTTGCTGAGCCTACACCATTACGCTATTCAGTTGATTCGGGGTGATAGTTTTAGTTTTGATGCAACACCGTGACTGCACATTGTTTGTTGATTAGTGATTTGCTCACACCGGCATTGTGTCGGCATCCCATCTGAGGGGCTGCGCGGCAGCGAGACGGCGCGGCAGACTGACAATTACTCTCGTGTTTGGTGGAGAACGTGTCCAACTGTTTATCTTGGATACAGAAGACAAGGACTTGGTGCATTTTTGGATAAGGACAACTTCAGCACGTTGTTAAAAGCTAAAATAAAATACCACAGAACTCCCGCTGCCATTTTAAAAACACGCGAGCGCGATTGAGCAGCTAGCGCGACTGCTTGGTTGCTTGGTTCTGTTTGCGGCCAATGATACCGCGCGTTCTATCTATGTATCAAATACAGAAATAGCACCCTCACCTGGGACTGCGCCCTTTGATACGGCGCGTCTTTTGGCCGTAAAAATACGGTACTCCAATGCGTGTTAGTTTTTTGTACTCAAAAAGAAAAGGGTCAAATAAAGACTCAACAACAGCTGATTATAGTTGCGATATTTTAGTTTCTTTGATTTCTGGAGTTCAGGAAATAGTACAAAGACAGATATCTGGGTGGCTTTTTCTTAATCTGACGAGAAACTATAATCAGACGAGCACAATCGAAAAATGGCGCGCTGATCTCAGCCCAGCCTCACATTTTATAGGAGGTTTTCTTTGTCAAGGGTCATGTAGGTTGAATCGGTCGTCCTTGCTCCTTCCCACGTTCCACGTCCAAGGCTGACCTTCTCAGGCAGGCGGCAGTCTCTCCGTCTCTCCTTCCCCTGTAATCTCGTCAGTGTACAGATTGTGTGGTGTATGTTTTCCCAGATCAGATTATGTTTTTGGGTGTTCTTGATCGCGTCCCGGTGACGTCCTCCCCGGCCCAACTTGATATGTTTGTATGTTCTATGGCCTATGTGCAAAATGTGTTTTGTCGTATTTGTCCATGAAGTGCTATTTGGTTTGTCATCAGTTTAACCTGAGCAGACTGAATCTGTTTCTTCTGAATGAGAGTGGATCATGAAAATACAATGTGTGCAATTTTGAGGTCTTACATTTAAACTTAGTCATACAAATTTAGCATATGAATGCATCAGTAAACACCATGACTACAATCCCAGTCAATCTTATCGATGCACTGTACTTCTACATTCATTTGAGAAATGCTTTTTGTTTAATCAATGTTGAACATATTCAGTAAATGTGAACCTGCTAAATTAAATAATTGACCTTCTGTCCCGTAAGTGTTTAAAATAATGCCAGCAATCGTAATACAATCCTTCACTATTAATTACATAACGCCTACAATAAAATATAACTTTAACTCTATTAGTGAAAGTAAAGTTTAATTTAGGCTATTAAGTAACTCAGTGGTGGGCCTTCAAGGCCTTCTCTGCTGGCCAAACATAATCAATAAAAAAAAATGATCATAATCGTTGCGTTGATGTCATATTATAGCTGAGCGTTGTATTTTTAGGTGAGTTTTGAATCCAATCGGAATTCCGCTTGCTCGTGATGCCGGGCAGGTTTCAGAATACGAGGAGCGCGCATTATTCGTTCCGAGGCCTTAAGATGCAATTGTGCGGGCATCTCTTCTGTCAAAGTCAATGAGCGTTCATATTTGTTAGACGGTTGCGATAGCCAATCAGATCACGAGTTGGTTACAGTGAGCCTTCTCGCTGGCCTTATGCTGAGGGTGATGAACGCGTTTTGTGATTGGATGCTCACTCGTGAGGGGGCGGCGCTATGCCGAATCAACACACCCGAAAGTCGTAACTGGCGACCGGTCGAAAATCTAAAATATATTCTTGCTTTTTTTAAACCACAATGGCCGAAGGAGGGAAAAGCATGGATTTAATGTTAGATCCACTTGCAAGGACATTTTCAAGTCGGACCTTTCAAGAGAAGCTATATCGTCCAACACTCACTCAGTGGTGCGTAAGTGTGTTTCTGGATATTATTTGTCCAGCCGTGGTGTCATAAATGATGGTATTTTGATGGGTATTTATTCAAGTAGGACAAAGTAGGACTTCACTGAAGGCACAGGTATGAAATGCACTGAAGTAACTTAAAAGTAAAAGTAAAAAAAAAATAAATTACGATTGTTTAAGAATGTGCAAGAAAGAACTCAATCTGATCGAAATGTTGTGCTTTGACAAATGTTGAAAATAATGACATTTTCCAGGAGGTATTTATTTCTTTGTTGTTTATTCATTCAATTCTATACTTATTTCAATATTTGAGTATTGTTTTTCTTTCAATATGTCGTATATTTTGTCTTTGAAGTGTGGGTCCTTGCTGCCTTCCGGAGAGGCAGCCGAGCAAGGCTGGATTGGTGATGGAAAAGAACTTGTTCGAAAAAGATTTTATTCTCGTCACATGCTGATGTCAAAAGAAGTCTCCCCAAAAACGTGCGAGCCCCCTCTCAGACATTCCCTTCTTATACGGAATGCCCAAATAGGACATGAATTTCTAATTTTCCCTTGTTGCATATGCATTCCCATCCCGCTAGTCTTCGGGATTTCCCTCCAAAAGTCCCCCAGAGGGAGAGCAGATGCGTCTCCCCGTTGATACGACCAGTCTACTCGTGACCACCTTAAATTACTCTCATACCCTGGAAGGTCACTGACCTGGCGAGAGAATTGCCCCCACCATAAACAATGCTCAGGCCTATTTTCTCTCAGGGCAGTATCTGGTTACATCGGAACTTCAGAACCAAGACTGGTCACTTCTGTGAGCTCCAGTCCCTTCATAGTTTCATAAAGAGAGTTACTTCCCATATCTATATAAGGCCATTTAAAAATACAGTTTTTTTTTTAAATTTCAATGTATATTTTAGATTGCTTATATAATACTACAATATTTATTCAATTATTTTAATATGCAAAATTATATCAATATTAAATTAAACCTTTTTATTTCACTCTTGAATATTTCTGAACAAATTTGTTCATTGGAATAAGTATGCAATTTAAATTATTCCATCCATTCAGCCATTTTCTGCCGCTCATCCAGGGTCGGGTTATTGAATTAATTTTTTTGTATTTTTTATAATTCAAGATTTATTTCAAGATCAGGATTCTTCTCAATGAGTTCAATATTTATAAAATGTTTCTATATTTGTTATTAATTGAATTAAGTCTGTATGTGATTTCCAATTTTACATTTTAATATTTACCTATTTCACTATATAAATAATCCAATCTATAAAAAATATAATAAAGCATGAACAAAAATATTTGGTATATTTGACAAAATTATAGTTTTTTTCCGAAGTGAGATTCTGCTTCGCAACAAACCTCAAACGCTTGATAGAGCTCAACCTAGAAAGTGTATTTTGCCAGTCAAAAATTTATTCAGAAAGCGAAATATTAAATGTATGTGAGTGGATATTTGAAGAGTTTGAGTTTTGTTCAATGGACCATACATATACGAGCCAGCCAAACACAGCGAGAAAACCAGCGCTGACTCCAGTCGCCATCAAGTTGCCAACTCCTGACATTCCAAAACCTTTGAGAGAAACTGAGACTATTTGCGTTTCTCCTTCTGGCTCTTTTTATCGTTCAACTTCGAGTTCAGTTTTTCACCTTTTCACAGCGTAATGAAGGCCAGTTGAGCAAGTGGAACAAGTGATTTTATTGATGATTGTGGAAAGCAGCGATTTCAGAAGCACCGTTTCTTCTCACAACTTTTCCATTAAGTACGATTAAAAAGACAACTGAAAAAGCATAATGTTAACAAATGTTGTTCCAGGCAAAGACAATTAATTTCATTAATAATGTTTGATATGAAAACAAAAAAAATCATCACTCAGGGACAACGGATGCAAATTAGCCATTGGCTATAATCTGGCATATTTACAGGAAACAGTTTGATTAATATGCACAGTCCCTGTATACTTTCGAAAATAAAAACAAATACAAATACGCAGACACAATGGTTCTTCTGGCACGGATCACACGCTTAATGTCAATAAAAAAGCTTTGCAAAATTCAATATCATATTTTATTTAAAATCACATTTATATCTTACCACAAAGAGTCAGTTCCTTCAGTTTTTTGTTTTCTTTTTTTTAAGCTTCAAGGATCGCTGCTTTTCTCACCAGCACAATTGTGACTCTCCGCATGCTGTTTAGTGGAGAATTTTTGAGCACAAACGCTGCAACTGAATGGCTTGTCTCCACTGTGTGTTCTTGTGTGGTTTCGTAAATGCGACTTTTGAGAGAAACTTTTTCCACAAACTGAGCAGGAAAAAGTTTTTTCACCACTGTGTATTCTTGTGTGAATTATTAAATGAGACTTTCGAGAGAAACTCTTGCCACAAACTGAGCAGGAAAAAGGTTTTTCATCACTGTGTGTTCTTCTATGGTTTGTTAAAGTTGAATTTTGAGAGAAGCTTTTGCCACAAACTGAGCAGGAAAAAGGTTTTTCGCCACTGTGCTTTCTTGTGTGACTTGTTAAATTTGATTTTAGAGAAAAGTTTTTACCACAAACCAAGCAGGAAAATGGTTTTTCTCCAGTGTGTGTTCTTGTGTGGTATTTTAAACTTGATTTTAGATAAAAGCTTTTTCCACAAACCAAGCAGGAAAATGTTTTTTCTCCAGTGTGTGTTCTTGTGTGAGTTATTAAATGAGACTTTCGAGAGCAACTCTTGCCACAAACTGAGCAAGAAAAAGGGTTTTCTCCACTGTGAGTTCTTGTGTGGATTGTTAAATCAAACTTTTGAGAGAAGCATTTTCCACAAACTGAGCAGGAAAAAGATTTTTCACCACTGTGTGTTCTTGTGTGGATTGTTAATTGAAACTTTCCAGAGAAACTCTTGCCACAAACTGAGCAGGAAAATGGTTTTTCTCCAGTGTGTGTTCTTGTGTGAATTATTAAATGAGACTTTTGAGAGAATCCTTGGCCACAAACTGAGCAGGAAAAAGGGTTTTCTCCAGTGTGTGTTCTTGTGTGGTATTTTAAATTTGATTTTAGAGAAAGGTTTTACCACAAACCAAGCAGGAAAATGTTTTTTCTCCAGTGTGTGTTCTTGTGTGGCTTGTTAAATTTGCCTTATGAGAGAAGCATTTTCCACAAACTGAGCAGGAAAAAGATTTTTCACCACTGTGTGTTCTTGTGTGGATTGTTAAATCAAACTTTTGAGAGAAGCATTTTCCACAAACTGAGCAGGAAAAAGGTTTATCTCCACTGTGTGTTCTTGTGTGAATTATTAATTGAGACTTTTGAGAGAAACTCTTGCCACAAACTGAGCAGGAAAAAGGTTTTTCTCCACTGCGTATTCTTTTGTGTGCTATTAACCTTGCCTTTTCAGAGAAACCTTTTCCGCAAAATGAGCAGGAAAAATGTTTATCTCCACTGTGTGTTCTTGTGTGCCTTACAAAATGAGACTTTCGAGAGAAGCTTTTGCCACAAACCGAGCAGGAAAAAGGGTTTTCACCACTGTGTGTTTTTCTGTGCCCTTTTAAAGACAGCTTTGAAGTGAATGAGTCAGTGTGACATGCCCTTTCACCTTTGGCTTGCCCACCGTCAACGTCATCATCGTCATGAGCGTCTGATGTGTCCTCATTATGTACTTGTGATGGCCCCCAGTGGTCTTCATCACCTTCTGTTGTCACGTGATGACTTGAGCTGCTGCTTGGAGGCTCCGCCCCTCTGTTGTCCTCACTCACATTCTTTTTTTCATCTTCAGTCTTTATAGGGACAACATTCACTGGTGACTTGTTGATCTCCTCCTCCTCCTCCTTTTTGATGTGAGTCAAATCTGGCTCCTCTTTCACAGAACAGAGATCATTTTGTCTGACGTCTGCAGGACACAAAAAGACAAATTTGGTTTGGTCAAGTCAAATCTCAGGCGGCGACTTTGTCTTATTTTCTACCGTGCTACCTTGACTTGTGCCTGCCGCACACGGAGCAATGCGTGCGACCCCGATTTGGACCGGACCATGGGGGCATTTCACAAAATTACGTCCTACGATGTAAGCCTCCATTTTCTAGCAGCACAACAGTGATAAACGAGCATTTAAAAAGGAAGCACGTTGCGGCTGATGCCGATTTCATTCCTGACATAGTCACAGACGTTTCTGGAAGCGAGCTGAAGTTCGCACACACAGGATATTGTGTGCGTCTGATGGAACACCTGTTGTGGGACCCTAATTTATTAATGGGGGCCACTGGGGGCCATCGCAACATAATGTCATTGATAAAATGGGAATCCTTCAAGTGAAATATGTTTACAAGTATTTCTGTTAGGTTCGCCGGTCAGCGAGGAGGGGGTGGACCCAAAATGCGAGGAAGCCGGGATTAGGGTAACTTAAAGGGAATTTATTCAACAAAACGAAACCAAAAGGCAACAAGGTACTAGGGACAAAATAAAACAATGAGGACGAACAAGGGCGCGACAGGACAGAACTGAACTAGACTGTGAAACGGGGACAATAACAAGTGACTACGAGCTATGATCAGGAATGACAGCAAAGAGTAACGGTGGCATGAGGAAAGGGCAAAGCAATTGCAGTGCTGTCCGCAAATGGGGCAATGCGCCGACGCTGAGCTGTCGGCACGGGGTGGTTAAGTAGTCCATTGATTAGGGGAGCAGATGGGAGTCAGGTGTGCGGGGCTAACGGGGAACAGGTGCGTGGCTGGAGGGAACGGAGAGCTGAGGGGAAACGCCCCTACTCAGCCTACCGGGGTAAACAAAAACAAGGACAAGGCATGGGACGTGAAAAATGACAACAAAGCCCTGCCATGACCGACACGGATCATGACAATTTATTTTTGCATTTAGAGATAGAACTAAATGTTCCTGGGCTTGTTGGTAGAAAAGGGGGTTGTGGCGTTCTCCCTTTTTAAGCCCATAGCAAGCCAAAGATGCAGATGCATTCCTTGCAGCATGCGCTTGTTCACCGATGAGATCCGTGCAACCTTGGATGGATGCATTAAATGTATTTTAAATGTTTGGATGAGGTGAAACAACGCACACGAGCACAAAACAGTGCAGAGCCACCGGAGGTTCATTGACCGAGCCAGTAAAAATTTCATAAATAAGACCAATACGTACTTGATTTATTTAAAAAAAATTAATCCTTTGTGCTTTATCCACTAAAATTCATCAACCGCCATTGATCTTTTTGCCGCAGTGTGCACAGTTTTTGTCAAAAACGAGACAAGTCTGCACAAATGAATCACCCAGCCAAGATTGTCTTTGTCACTTGCAAGGAGCAGTCCGCCAAAGAGAAAAGCGTTCCCGCTCCTGTGCGGCGTTTTATTGAAGCGCAGCAAAGCAATTTGTATGTCAACTCATAAAGAATGGAAAAACATGAACACTTTGACTTTATCACACTTCTGTTCAATGCGAGCTAAACGGTTTTCTGTCAAACACGGTTCAAGACGTGCATCTGTTTTTGTGGCTTCCTGCTAAACTGCCAGCATAGACACAACTCTGTTACCACTGAACTCACGTTTTCCTGTTTAAGAGGTCCATGTTTTTGTGACCTTCTATTAACCCGTAAGCATAGTTTTGAAACATGATGACATGACAAACTTAATTTCTTTCACAATAATATAAAAACTTTCGCAGATATTGCAAAAACAAATTGGAGAAGCTGTGGAGCAGAGCACAACATCAGCACAACCATAGTGTCGAAATTCTGAAAATGTTCCATAACAGAGGAATTCGCAATGGGTGCTGAAACACCACACCCTGCAAGTCACATGGAGTATTCTACATCTGAAATTAACTCTGCCAACCGTCTTCACCAATGGGCCGAAATCTTTAGTATGATGATGCGCACCGATAGTTAATGTGATTTGTGGCTCCGCGAACAGAGACAATTCATACCGTTTCCTCTGCTCTGGGGCAAGGCACACATGCGAGGCAGCACCGGTAGACATCACAAATACATAATCCTAATGCAAGACGCACTTCTGACCCTCGAAATTGGGTGAATGCATCCTGACAAACCAAATCATCAGAACTCAGTGTTCAATGAAAAGGACCAATTGGTGGTTTGAAGGGGTGGAGGCGGCTTCACTGGGCAAACCAGAGCAGGAACAGGACGGACCACCCGCGGGAGGATGGAGACCCTGGTCTCAGAGCTGCCCAGTCTACTGGAACGGAGGACAACATAAGCTTCCCCCGGCGGAAGTGCACAGTCAAATTCAGTCCCACTCGAATTCCAATGTTTGTTTCACAGGTGCAGGTTCAGTCCATGGCAGTGACTCGGCCAATCTCAAGAGTCCCACAAACGTGACAGTGTTGTTGCTCATTGGGATATGCAGAAGGAGCTTGCAAAGCGTGGAATATCTTGTTCCAGCATCTAAAACTGTTGTCCATCAATCGTCACCGGAATGCCAAGACTTGCCGGTCCTTGAATGCTGAGGCTCCGCGGGCACCCCTATCGTGGAATGTGGTTCCAATCGGGTTGAGGCGTCAAGTGTGTGTTTGGAAGCCATAGAAGCGTTGTCGGAGGGGGTAGCGGTGGCGCCCCCGTGCTAGAGGAGCTCTTTGTGACAGGCATGGCGCTGGACCACAGGATGGCACATTTCAGGAAGTGGCTCGGTTTGGACCACTCATCACCCAGTGACCCCACAGCAAAAGCACGTCCCACTCACAACCCATGTCTATAACCACCCCTACTTCTGTTACGTGACCTTGTTGACCGGCCGGTGCGGACAACAAGCCTGCTGTGGGCACTGCGTCACCAGAACCTGGCCAAGGAGCAGCGGAAACGGAAAGAGCAGACGCAATGGGAGCTGCATGCGTCGGATGCTGCATTAGCTGCTTCCCGGGTTTTATTCCCCCCCCCCCCATATTCTTTTTTCCTTTCCCGGTGAATTAGCACTCTTGGCGGCCTGGACCCGCAGGTGTAACAATTCTTTTTCTCCAGCCAATACAATATTTTCTTTCATCAATGCAAAAACGGGGGTTCTACTCATACTGATTAGCAGTTTCTCATTGACGGACTGTTTCGCTTGATGTCAGTAACTGGGAGGTGCACGCCCTCGAGGACGGCCACCCGGCACAGCTGAGTGATGGTGACACTATTGGACGGGTCACTGGCGGAAGCTTCAATCCATTCGCGTCTCGCCCCGTCTCCCATAAGAGCTCACCAACTTAATCCCTCATCATATTTTACAAAAGCCAATGCCAATTGGTTTTGTCTTCTGTTTATGATTCATATTCAATCCCCATGAACACGTCAACTATAATTTAGCTATTCTTTTTTAACTAACTAATATAACCCCGTTTTCCTCAACCCATGAGTCAGTATTCTTTGAAGTGGATTATCCGCAGACTAAAAATTTCTCATTTAATTTATATCAATTAACTGTATCTCAAAAGTCCCCTCATAACATGATAATTCATCATATTCCTGTCATTTCCATCTCAAAATGTCGTTCCATTAATTGAATTACCGTCGTACATCCGTCGCCAAACTGAAGTATGGAACATTAGATGTTTTTTTTTTTTTTTCCCGTTTTACATGACCTTTAACCTTGCATGTCCTGTTTCAACAAAATTGTCTCTCTTATCAGTGTTAACGTTTTCATCACTCAGGGCTTTTCCGTGTTGACAAATCACATTCCACGGAACATGCATTCATCCTTTTATGATCTTAGATTTCTCTATTTAAATCACCGCTTCTTGCAATGAAGATTAATTTCACCCCAATGATTATGTAGCCAATTATCTTTCTCATTCTAATTTTGCTTTAGTTATTATCCAAATTTTTGAACATTTTTTATGCTGCATCTTTCAATGCACACTAGGACGCACACGCGTTAGTTGAACTGATAAAACGGAATATTAATGCAATAACATTTGGGTTTTAGAAGGGGCAATTCGGCACTGGTTTATAACTATCACCCCTTATCTCCTGCGTGGGGGCTGCCTGACTTCCTGTTCCCACAGTAGATGGAGGTGAGATCACAGCGCTCTGCTTGCATTCTTCCTGCTGGGCCCAATCTTCAACAATTTCACCTCTGCATGATCATTGTTGACATGTCCTATTAAAAATCCTCACATGCAAAAAACAATTACGAGAACAAAATACTGCACCTATCTCCCCCCCTTTGACACATGCCCCACATGTGTCAACACAAATAACAATAAAAACAAACGAAGCAGCAACCCCCCTAATTAGGCCGAACTTTCACGTACTTTCATCTCATCTCTTCACAAACCCCTGCGTACATCCTGTGCCAATACGGGGCGGACCGCAGCCAGGTTTTTGATTTTGCGTGGCCTTGACCAGAACACGAGTAATCACAGGGTACGTATCTGAACAGCGGAGTTGAACCGGCCCAGAAAAAGAGGGATCCTGCTCAAATTTGCCACACGTACTCAAAATGACCCAATAGGTACACAGAATAAGTCACTTGATGGTTGGGGTCAATTTTTGTGATTAGAGGGGGGGTACTTATTGTGGCAGAGGCTGCCAGAATCAGTCCCCCCATGGTAACTTTCCTACTGCGTAAGTGGTCAATGAATGCACCTCGAGTCCGACGCAGAACGTTTTTATTCTTTTGCTACTCTTGACGCGGCTATCGGTGGTTATAAAAAATAAACAAATCAGTCAATTGGAATACAATTACGTGTTCTCTAACAGGATACCACCTATCTGTATGATGCCACTTAATTTGATCTCGCTGGAAACACGATATAGCCCACGTCACTAATCCTCTCCCCTTTTCATCGTGTTTTAATGACTGAAATTCCTTTATGGTAGCTTCATTGATTGCGAAATTTCTTTGGTCTAACTAATGCAAATGCAGGGAATTTCCCCCCGATTTCGGCGCAGTCAAACGCTTCCTTTACGTGTTAAATTGTAGCGATTGGTGTGCTGAAACCCACACCGACGAAGACTACCACTTTTATGGAAACCCTAGTTTAAATGACAGCAAATCAAAAACACAAACTCATACATTCTTCGTGCCTTTCAATGAAAACAAACGTAGTAACATCGCGCCGCCTTCAGTCAATGCGTGTGCGCAGGGGATACAGATTTTGGCAGGGGGAAAGTACTTTGGCACGACACCGGCGTGCGTGAGCGGAGCGCGAGGCTGTCAGTTATGAATGAATAAATGAATAAATAAATAAATGAAAAATGCCACCTTTCATTTCACAAGGCACACCGGACTGCGTACCAGCAGGTAAAAGTCAAAGTAATTAAATAAATACAAAAAGAAGTAATTGAATAAATACAAAAATAATGGCTGGGGAATAAAAAAATAATACGTTTTAATAATATTTTTTTGTTATAACATGAATTTCACTCTCTCTCTCTCTCTACCCGTGTATATATATATATATATATATATATATATTTTTAAGCATTTTTTAAGGTGTGCCGCTACTTCGCACCTATATATATTTATATATAGGTGCGAAGTAATATATATATATATATATATATATATATATATATATATATATATATATATATATATATATACACACACACACACGTTTTTTTTTGTTTGTTTTTTTTTGAAGGTGCGACGCTACTTCACGGATTTTCAGTTTTCGCGGGTGGTCTCGGTCCCCATTAACCGCGATAACCGGGGGTTCACTGTATTTCGATTGTTGGCATTATTTTAAACACTTACGGGACCGAAGGTCAATTATTTAATTTAGCAGGTTCATATTTACTGAATATGTTCAACATTGATTGTTAAAGATGTGCTCTCAAAGTCCTTACTTTGTTACGTATGTTTATGATGTATTACTTTGTCACATGCATGCTTATGATGTGCCGCCCCTTTCATCCCTTTTATCCTTTGTAGCCTCAGAATAAAATCACTTCTTCCATACTGTGAGACGAGACAGGTTGTGTGCAGTTATTCCTCTGTCAATACAGAAATTCTGGTTTGCTGATCCTGAAAATAGTTGGACGCGATACTACTGCTGCGTAGTACCACTCTGCCAACATTGATTAAACAAAAAGCATTTTTCAAATGTATGTAGAAGTACAGTGCATAGATAAGATTGACTGGGATTGTAGTCATGGTGTTTACTGATGCATTCATATGCTAAATTTGTATGACTAAGTTTCAAGTTTGGCTGCCAGGATGGTCGAGTGGTCTAAGGCGCCGCGTTCAGGACCCAGTCTCCCCAGGAGGCCTGGGTTCGAATCTCGAATTTCCCCATTGTGGGACTAATAAAGGGAATATTATTATTATTATTATTATTAAATGTAAGACCTCAAAATTGCACACATAGTATTTTCATGACCCACACTCTCATTCAGAACAAACAGATTCAGTCTGCTCAGGTCAAACTGATGACAAACCAGATAGCACTTCATGGACAAATACAACAAAACACATTCTCCACATAGGCCATAGAAGATACAAACATATCAAGTTGGGCAGGGGAGGACGTCACAGGGACACTATCAAGAACACCAAAAACATAACAATTTCATCTGTGAAAACATAGACCACACAATCTGTACACTGACGAGATTACAGGGGAAGGAGAGACTGAGAGACTGCCGCCTGCCTGAGAAGGTCAGCCTTGGACGTGGAACGTGGGAAGGAGCAAGGACGACAGATTCAACCTACATGTCCCTTGACAAAGAAAACCTCCTAGAAAATGTGAGGCTGGGCTGAGATCAGCGCAACATTTTTGGATTGGGCTCGTCCGAGTACAGTTTCTCGTCAGATTAAGAAAAAGCCGCCTAGATATCTGTATTTGTACGATTACCTGAACTCCAGAAATCGAAGAAACTAAAATATCGCAACCCTAATCAGCTGTTGTTGAGTCTTTATTTGGCCCTTTTCTTCTTGAGTACAAAAAACGAACACGCATTGGAGTAAGTTTGGCTTTGAAGATTCATTTACTAAATGTTTCTCATTTTCTCAGTGGCTCAACTCCAACAGTGGATATAAACATACACTACATCTGTCATCATAGTTTTGAAACATAATGACATGACAAACTTAATTTCTTTAGCAACATATAAATACCGGAATATGTAAAATGTTAAATAATCAGTTCGAATTTTAAAATGGGGGAAAAAAACACGGAGTTTACCCCCCACAAATGGTTATTCTTTGGCATATATTTTCGGCACTGATTTCATTTGGCATAAACAAATGTTAAGCAGACCTGCAAGTAAAC
Organism: Idiotropiscis lumnitzeri; assembly: GCF_059441095.1. NCBI lineage: Eukaryota > Metazoa > Chordata > Actinopteri > Syngnathiformes > Syngnathidae > Idiotropiscis > Idiotropiscis lumnitzeri. The sequence continues at coordinate 32,204,874 of NC_142392.1, read as the reverse complement.
GGCAATATTCAAAAATAAAACGGCAATAACCTTGAACGATTTCCCCAAACAACTTAATGTTGTGATGCATATTTTTAACGATAAAAAGTCGTTCTTTACAAAGCAAATGAGAGTTAGACGTGTACAAACCTGCTTCGTTCTCTTCTTTTATTCCACAAAGTTCCACTTTGTACTTGGGTGTCGTTCTTTCACACATTTTCAAACGTCAATCTCAACAAATCCGCACTTGGTCTCTGCTTGGCGATAACTCGTGTGCTTCTCTTTGTTCGATGAGATGAAAGAAAGATGGCATCGTTTTTCAAAGTCCCACTGAAAGGATTTCCTGTTCGTCACGAAAGTGGAAGAACAGGACACACCCCGCTGTGATATGATTGGCTGCTGGCTGTGTGGAGCACTGTCACCAACTCACCGACAGATGTCGCCATTTGCGATGCAAATCATTGTTATCTTCTTCTAAACATCGAGAAAAACCTAAGATGCACATGAAGAAACATTTTAGTTCCCAAATATGAACTTGAGAGATGTATTGAATTTTACTTTTGTTGCTGGTTTTGTTTTCACATCTGACACCATGTTGTTGGTTGGACAGTATTCCAAATGTATTTCTCTATTATTAACAGTTGACATGATAAAGTGAAACTTTATGTCAACATATTTGCCTTTTTACAGGGTTTTTCGCCAGCGACGTGGTTGTGAATTTTAAATTAAAATACATCACTGTTTTATTCTCTAAATGTTAGAGTCTTAAAAAATGGTTTCAGTGTTTATAACTTAACTAACTTAAATATTTCATTATTCGTTTCAGTATTCATTAAACTACGGTGATTCATTATTTATTTCAAGATTCATTGAACTGTTTTAGTAATAATTTAGTATTCAATGTTTACTCGTTACTGTAGTTACTTTTTCAATATTTGTGTCACTATTTTGTTCAATCTAATATTAATATTAATAAGGCTTTGGCCTTACAGCAAGCAAACCAACTTGGTGTAAGGCCTCAACCGCAGAGAGAAGAAAAATGGTCGTGGGGGAGGTGCGCCGCCAGGAAGAGGCTGAAAGGTCTGCAAAGGCTGTCTCGCTTGCCAAGCAGGGACAGTGGATGAGGTGGGAAGGCCTGGAGAAAAGAAAGTTTGGCTGGAGGGATCTCTGGGAGATGGAAGCTAGCAACATCAGCTTCATCATCAGAGCTACCAATGACGTGCTCCCATCCCCAAAAAACCTCCACCAGTGGTATGGCGAAGATCCAACCTGTGCCCTCTGCCCAACACCAGCAACTCTCAAACACATCCTGACTGGTTGTAAGACCAGCCTCACACAAGGCCGCTATACCTGGAGGCACAACCAGGTCCTCAAGAGCTTGGCAGCAGTGCTTGAAAGCAAGAGAATTACCATCAACTCCTTGCCCTTAAGAGCCACCACTACCATTACAGCACCAAAATTTGTCAGAGAGGGACAGAAAAAGCCCCACCATCCTTTTCTCAAGACAGAAGTTGGTCAGCTAACCAAAGGCCCGGGATTGGAAGATGCTGGTCGACATAGGTCAGCAACTAATCTTCCCAGCAGAGATTGCAGCCACCACCCTAAGGCCAGACTTAGTGCTGTGGTCCCCTTCACTGAAGGCTGTCTACATTGCAGAGCTGACAGTCCCGTGGGAAAATGCAGTTGAAGAGGCCTATGAGCGTAAGAAGTTGCGCTACACTGAACTGGCGGCGGACGCACAACAACGAGGGTGGAAAGCCAAGGTCTATCCCGTCGAAGTTGGATGCAGAGGGTTTGTGGCCTCATCAACCATCAAGCTGCTGAAAGACCTGGGCATCCATGGACAGGCTCTGCGGCACACAGTCAGATCGCTCTCTAAAGCGGCTGAAAGAAGCAGCCAGTGGATCTGGATGAAGAGGAAGGACCCCAATTGGGCTCATAGATCAGCAACATGACCCCCGCACCCCCTCCCCATCCCACCACTAATCTCCGTCATCCCACTTGAGTACCCAGGGCAGAACCATCCACCACAGTTGATTGGGCATGGGACACAAGCGCGGGCGTGATCAACCCGCCGCTGGCCACCATCGATGAGGGTGTCTAGTGATAAAGGCCGAAACACCCAGTGATTTGATGGAACACTACTGACGATGTGTCCCAAATTGACATCTCTCCCATCCCAACCATGAGACACAAGCCCCATGCCACTCTCAACAGCAAGCCTAACCTCATGCGAATACCATCTATCGGCACAATGGACAGTTTACCATCACGTGCAGTGTTTTATGATTCTATATATATCTATATTTTTATATATATATATATATAATTTTTGGGGGACGAAGAAATATATTTCAGAAATACGTGATTAAAGCGTGACATCATCAGAAGGCGCGAGGGCCACCGAAAAACCCTTTTTTATCTCATCTTTTGGCGGATCATATCAAATATAACGAACTAAATGGTACCAACATTTTAGGCTCAGAGCTGACTATCACTCAGTTAGCAGACACGGGGAGGACATGCAAACTCCACACAAGATGGCCGGAGCCGGGATCGAACCCGATCAGCTCCGGCCATCTTGTGTGTCCTCCCCGTGCCTGCGTGGGTTTCCTCCGGGTACTCCGGTTTCCTCCCACATGCGAAAAACATGCATGGCATGCCGATTGAACACTCTAAATTGCCCCTAGGTATGAGTGTGAGCGCGGATGGTTGTTCGTCTCTGTGTGCCCTGCAATTGGCTGGCAACCAGTTCAGGGTGTCCCCCGCCTACTGCCCGAAGATAGCTGGGAAAGGCACTACCCCCACCACCCCCACCCCCGCGACCCTAGTGAGGAGAAGCGGTTCAGAAGATGGATGGATATATATATATATATATATATATATATATATATATATATAAGTGGTGTCAGAAAAACGTGTTTAATCCAACACCCCTCTTTAACGGCGTCAATATTTTTAACGAGCGATTACGACTCATCTTGGCCTAATAAACAAAGTAGTCCTATGACGTAGCACTGACGCTTGCGAGACCGGAAAAAAAACATCAAGCATGCGAAATTTAGGACACGCCTGCATGGGCTTGCTGTGGGGATTTTTCGCCGGTTTATAGAACTAAAAGCATCATGGCGATTGGTAAAAATGACGCAAATTCAATTCTGAACGTCAATTTTTTTTTTAACTTACCTCATGGTGTCATTGATAAGAGCAAAGTCATTTGTGTGTATTGCCATCGTGAACTGAACTCCTATCGCAGCACGTCCAGTTTAAAATACCATTTGATTGCCAAGTACACCGCTGATGCCAATTCTCCAGCCCCTTGTCAAACCCAGGCATCCATGGATAATTTGCAACTGAAACCGATGGATGGATCAACTAAATTGAGACTCACCAAAGCCATAGCGAAGTCGGTGGCCACTGCGTGTAAGCATCATGGAGGACGAAGGTCTGGCTGAAATACTTGGCATTGCGTCTATAGATATCTTCATTGTAACCCTCATTCAAGATTTGCAGGAAGCGGGGAAGGCGGAAGCTCATCGTCAGGAGAACGTGATGATGTGACCTCATTATGTGCTTGTGATGACCCCCAGTGGTCTTCATCACCCTGTGATAACTTCAGCTGCTGCTTGGAGGCTCCGCCCCTTTGTTGTCCTCACTCTCACCCTTGTTTTCATCTTCAGTCTTTATAGGGACACAATTCAGTGGTGACTTGTTGATCTCCTCCTCCTCCTTTTTGATGTGAGTCAAGTCTGGCTCCTCTTTCACAGAACAGAGATAGTCTGTAGGACACAAAAAGACAAAACACACATTTGGTTTGGTCAAGTCAAACCTCAGGCGGTGACTTAATTGTTTCTACACTGCTACCTTGACTTGTGCCTGCCTCACATAGAGCAATGCGTGCCACCCGGATTTGGACCGGTCCATGGGGTAGGGGGGAATTTCACCAAATTAAACCTCCCTTTCATAGCAGCACGGCAGTGATAATCGAGCATTTAAATACATAAACACTCAAAAAAGGCCAAAAAATGGACAAAGCTGCATAAGGGTGATTTTATTTTATTTTTTTACATATGCTTTAGGAATGTTTGTATTTGAGAACGGTGTTTTTTTTGTGTCCACTGTGTGAAGGTTCATTTGTTCTGACATACCTTATGATCCTAGGATCTGGTTTTTAGGAGATGTTGATATGATTCATGTGGATTGTCACAAATATAATTTGTTAGCCAGCACTGCTGGGAAAAAAATAGTACTCGTCAATTGGAAGTGTGAGAAGTCACCATCTTAGAGTCACAGGTTGAATGAACTTTCTTCTTATTGTACGGCAGAAAATATTTTGTTTGGAGTTCGGAGGAAGCCCACAATCTTTGGAAAAATCTGGGGAAATTTCCTTTACATTATGCCAACGTTGTCTCCTACCGGGTAGCATTTCTGTACTTGACAGGGGTTGTTCAAATATTTTTTGTTTAGCGGTAATGTGGCATAATATTTATTTATTTATATTTTTCATCTTGACCCTTAGTTGGATTTTTATACTTGCAAAAAAGATGTTTGATTGGTTAGTGTGTATGCTGTTTTGATGTTAATAAAAGCTAAATAAAAAAAAAGGCAAAAACCTTGAACGCATTTTCCTCTAACAAATGGATGTGTTGATGCATATAGTTAACAATAGAAAGTTGTTCTTTACAAGCAACCAAACCTTGACCCAGAGAGTCTCAACAACTATAGCCCGGTTTCAAATCTTCCGTTTATTGCAAAAATTCTTGAAAAGGTCATAGCGCAACAACTTAATGAATATTAGACTGCTAATAATCAATTTGAACCTTTCCAATCGGGATTTAGAGCCGACCACTCTACTGAGACGGCCCTTGCTAAAGTTACTAATGATCTTCTCATAGCTTTGGACGCCGACACCTCATCAATATTACTCTTACTCGATCTTAGTGCCGCTTTTGATACCGTTGATCATAAAATATTATTAAAACGCCTTGAAACGTGTGTTGGCATTTCAGGTTCAGCGCTTTCTTGGTTTAATTCGTATCTGTCGGAGAGGACGCACCGTGTAATTCATGGCAATACGACTTCGGATCTTTGTAAGATCACATGTGGAGTTCCGCAGGGATCGGTACTTGGACCTCTATTGTTTAGCATCTACATGCTACCGCTTGGTGATATTATACGGAAATATAACATTAGTTTTCACTGTTATGCTGATGATACGCAATTATATATGCCGTTGGATATAACGAATCCGCGTGATTGCGATAAATTAGAGGAATGTCTTTCCGAAATTAAACAATGGATGTCTCTCAATTTTTTTGCGTCTTAACTCAGATAAAACCGAGATGCTTATCAATGGACCAGCGCGTCATCTGTACCTTTTCAAAGACACCACTCTGAGTATCGATAAATATAATATTGCCCAAAAGGATTCAACAAAAAATCTTGGTGTTATATTTGACGCAACTATGTCGTTTCAAATGCACAGAAAAAATATTACTCGAACTGTGTTTTTTCATCTGCGTAACATTGCTAAAATTCGCCCAATTCTATCAACTTGTGATGCAGAAATCTTAATCCATGCGTTTGTTACGTCTCGCCACGACTATTGTAACATTTTGCTCTCGGGTCTCCCCATGTCTAGAAATAGAATAGAATAGAATAGAAATCCCTTTATTGTCATTGTACTCAAGTGTGCCACGAGATTAGAGGGCTCCCCTCTCCAGTGCAATACAACAATAATACAGACAAATATATAAATTAGATAAATAAATAAGACAGTGCACTGGAATTCAGTACTGAATCGGGCATATAGAAACACATCACAATGCTGTTTTGCAAGGTTAGGGTGGTCTCGTGTATTAAAAGACTAGGACGAGAAAGTTTGATCATATTACCCCGATACTAGACAATTTGCATTGGCTTCCGGTCCACTTGAGAGGTGATTTTAAAGTTCTGCTAAACCTTCGCTCACAAAATGCTGGTCTTTTAGTGATGCCGCGAGCCAAAAAGAAGTCTGCAGGTTCTCGAGCGTTCTCTATTCGGGCAACAATTCTTTGGAATGCACTACCCTCAGATATTAGAGGCGCCACCTCAGTAGAAATGTTCAAAACACTATTAAAGACGCATTTATACTCTTGTGCATTTAGCTGAAATATTTGTTGGCCTGTTGACTGCCGCTTTTTTTCTTTTTTCTCTTTTGTTTTCTTTTCTGCCCCCTTTTCCCCCGGCTGGGGGATTAGGTGAAGGTGATCCGCTAGGAAGTTTAAGGCATTGACCAACTGGGCATGCACCTGTTCCAGTGATGTCGTCTTCCTATACTTTAGCATCTAATTTAATTATTTGTTGGCCTGTTTACTGCCGCTTCTTCTCTTTTCTGCCCCCTCCTACCCCTGCTTGGGAATTAGATGATGGGGACCTGCAATGAAGATTACGGCATTGACCAACCGGGGAGGGACCTGCTCTGCCGAAGTCGTCTTCATGCAGCGCCTCTTCTGATTTCCTTATATTTCAGCACTTCGTTGAACTACTTGTTGGCCTGTTTACTGCTTCTGTTCTTTGTTTCTTTTTTCTGTTCCCAATTCCCGGGCTTGGGAATTAGGTGATGGTGATTCACTTGGAAGTGGCTGTTCTGAATTTACACCAACTGACCGGTACAAAATCGAAGGCTCATCCTTGGATATGCTGCCATGGAGATTACGGCCCTGGATGAGGATCCAGTCCACTGAAGTCATCTTCCTGCAGCACTTCATTCAATTGACTCTCACATTATCTCATCTATTATTGCATAGCATCATTTTATGTGTCAAATGTTGCCCAGTTGGCATCCATTGCAGCCTGGTCATCCTGGAAGGGGAATTCCCCTATCTGTGGTCCCTTCTCAAGGTTTCTCACCTTTCCCCTAATGGGATTTTGAGTTTTTCCTTGCCCTCCTGGGGGTTAAGATCAGTGGATGTCAATTGTGGTGATGTAAAGCCCTTTGAGACTGTCTGTGATTTAGGGCGATACAAATAAAATTGACTTGACTTGTTGCATATGCATTCCCATCACGCTAATCTTTGGGATTTCCCTCCAAAAGTACCCCAGAGGGAGAGCAGATGCGTCTCCCCGTTGATACGACCAGTCTACTCGTGACCACCTTAAATTACTTCCATACCCTGGAAGGTCACTGACCTGGCGAGAGAATTGCCCCCACCATAAACAATGCTCAGGCCTATTTTCTATCTCTTTTATTCAGAAAGTGAAATATTAAATGTATGTGAGGGGATATTTGAAGACTTTGAGTTTTGTTCAATGGACCATACCTATACGACCCAGCCAAACACACCGAGAAAACCAGCGCTGACTCCAGTCGCCATCATGTTGCCAACTCCTGACATGCCAAAACCTTTGAGAGAAACTGAGCCGATTTGCGTTTCTGTTTCTGGTTCTTTTTATAGTTCAACTTCTAGTTTAGTTTTTCACCTTTTCACACTGCGTAATGGAGGCCAGTTGAGCAAGTGGAACAAGTGATTTTATTGATGACTGTGGAAGGTACCGATTTCATAAGCAGTTTCTTCTCACACCTTTTCCATTAAGTACGATTAAAAAGACAACTGAAAAGCATAACGTTAACAAATGTTATTCCAGGCAAAGGCAATTAATTTTATTTACATGTTTGAAGTAAACACACAAAAAAAAAAATCATCACTCAGACACAATGGTTCTTCTGGCAATGATCACATTGGCTTAGTGTCAATAAAAGAGCTTTGCAAAACTAAATTTATCATATTTCATTCAAAATCACATCTACATCTTACCACAAAGAGTCAGTTCCTTCAGTTTTTTGTTATCTTTTTTTAAGCTTCAAGGATCGCTGCTATTCTCACCAGCACAATCGTGTCTCTTAGCACTCCGTTTAGTGGAGAATTTTTTAGCACAAACGCTGCAACTGAATAGCTTGTCTCCACTGTGTGTTCTTGTGTGGATTCCTAAATTTGACTTTACAGAGAAGCTTTTGCCACAAACTGAGCAGGAAAAGGGTTTTTCTCCACTGTGTATTCTTCTATGTTTAGTTAAATCTTGCTTTTGAGAGAAACTCTTGCCACAAACTGAGCAGGAAAAAGGTTTTTCACCACTGTGTGTTCTTGTGTGTCTTGTTAAAGTTGACTTATACAGGAAGCTTTGGCCACAAACTGAGCAGGGATAAGGTTTTTCACCACTGTGTGTTCTTGTGTGTTCTGTTAAATATGTCTTTCTTGAGAAGCATTTTCCACAAAATGAGCAGGAAAAAGGTTTTTCACCACTGTGTGTTGTTGTGTTTTGTTAAACTTATCTTATGAGAGAAACTCTTGCCACAAACTGAGCAGGAAAAAGGTTTTTCTCCAGTGTGTGTTCTTGTGTGCCTTGTTAATTGTGCCTTTTGAGAGAAGCTTTTGCCACAAACTGAGCAGGAAAAAGGTTTTTCACCACTGTGTGTTGTTCTATGTTTTGTTAAAGTTGACTTATCAAAAAAGCTTCTGCCACAAACGGAGCAGGAAAAGGGTTTTTCTCCAGTGTGTATTCTTCTATGTTTAGTTAAATCTTGCTTTTGAGAGAAACTCTTGCCACAAACTGAGCAGGAAAAAGGTTTTTCACCACTGTGTGCTCTTGTGTGTTCTGTTAAATACGTCTTTCTTGAGAAGCATTTTCCACAAACTGAGCAGGAAAAAGGTTTTTCACCACTGTGTGTTGTTGTGTGTTTTGTTAAACTTATCTTATGAGAGAAACTCTTGCCAAAAACTGAGCAGGAAAAAGGTTTTTCTCCAGTGTGTGTTCTTGTGTGCCTTGTTAATTGTGCCTTTTGAGAGAAGCTTTTGCCACAAACTGAGCAGGAAAAAGGTTTTTCTCCAGTGTGTGTTCTTGTGTGCCTTACTAAAGACTTTGAAGAGAAGCATTTACTGCAAACTGAGCAAGAAAAAAGTTTTTCTCCACTGTGTGTTCTTGTGTGGTTTGTTCAATGCGACTTTTGAGAGAAACTCTTGCCACAAACTGAGCAGGAAAAGGGTTTTTCTCCAGTGTGTGTTTTTGTGTGCCCTTTTAAAGACAACTTTGAAGTTAATGAGTCTGTGTGACATGCCCTTTCACCTTTAGCTTGCCCATCGTCAACGTCATCATTGTCATGAGCGTCTGATAATGTGTCCTCATTATGTACTTGTGATGGTCCCCATTGGTCTTCATCACCTTCTGTTGTCACGTGACTACTTGAGATGCTGCTTGGAGGCTCCGCCCCTCTGTTGTCCTCACTCTCATCCTTGTTTTCATCTTCAGTCTTGATTGGGACACCGTTCACTGGTGACTTGTTGATCTCCTCCTCCTCCTCCTCCTTTTTGATGTGAGTCAAGTCTGGCTCCTCTTTCACAGAACAGAGATAGTAGGATAGTAGGACACAAAAAGACAAAACACACATTTGGTTTGGTCAAGTCAAAGCTCATGCGGTGACTTTGTCTTATATTGTTTCTACTGTGCTACCTTGACTTGTGCCTGCCGCATACGGAGCAATGCGTGCGACCCCAACTTGGACCGGACTATGGGGGCATTTCACAAAATTACGTCCGACGATGTAAACCTCCTTTTAGCAGCACAACAGTGATAAACGAGCATTTAAAAAGGAAGCACGTTGCGGCTGATGCCCGATTTCATTCCTGAATTAGTCACAGACGTTTCTGGAAGCGAGCTGAAGTTAGCACACACAGGCTATTGTGTGCGTCTGATGGAACACCTGTTGTGGGACCCAAACATATTGATGCAGACCACTGGGGGCCATCGCAACATAATGTCATTGATAGAAAAGAAATCCTTCAAGTGAAATATGTTTACAAGTATTTCATTTTGCATTTAGAGATAGTTTCATCGTGGGTACTTTTTGCTTCCATTATAATCTGAATACCAAAAAGAATTAAAGGGGCCCTGGCATCATAGTCGCTATTTATTGCATGATTTACGTTCGTTTTTGTTTTTTTTCTCTCCAAAATGACTTTTAGCCTGCTAGTACGTTCCAACATTCCCCTTTTTACTTTTTAAAAAAAAATAATTTCTGTTTCTAAATAAAATTTAAAACAAAATTATGTTTGAAGAGACAAAATCCCTACACATAAGCATTAAGCAACAACACTTTCACACTGACTTTCATGTTGACATATTTGAATAATGACTGTTTATATGAAAGTTATCCAATACATATTCAAATTAGACTAAGATACACCATAATATTATAAGAGTTCCCTGAATTATTTTGTAACTGCAATGATGGTTAACAGCTATAGGGTGTCAGTAATGAGTAACAAAGTAACACAACACCTCCCACTGTTACGTCATCATTGTCTTTTGCATACATTATCAAGAACTATGAGTTGCAGACGAGATGCAAACCACCTGGGCCACAGGAACTTTATTACCAGGAACTAAATGTTCCTGGCCTTGTTGGTAGAAAAGGGGGTTGTGACGTTCTCCCTTTTTAAGCCCATAGTAAGCTAAAGATGCAGATGCATTCCTTGCAGCATGCGCTTGTTCACTGATGAGATCCGTGCAACCCTGGATGGATGCATTCAATGTATTTTAAATGTTTGGATGAGGTGAAACTATGCACATGTGCACAAAACAGTGCAGAGCCACCGTAGGTTCATTGACCGAGCCAGTACAAAGTTCATGAGACCAATACGTATTTGATTTTTTTTTTAATTATTCCTTTGTTTTATCCACTAAAATTCATCAACCGCCATTGATCTTTTTGCCGCAGTGTGCACAGTTTTTAGAGTCAGGTTGAATCATTCCATAAGGAATTGCTTGAACATGATATGTCAGAGAGGTTTTTGTCAAAAACGAGACAAGCCTGCACAAATAAATCACCCAGCCAAGATTGTCTTTGTCACTTGTGAGGAGCAGTCCGGCAAAGAGAAAAGCGTTCCCGCTCCTGTGCGGCGTTTTATTGAAGCAATTTATATATGCCAACCCATAAAGAATGGAAAAACATGAACACTTTGACTTCATCACACCCGTCCACACTCTTCCTGTTGTTCGAACGGTTTCAGCTTGCAAGACATGTTTGGGTCACAATTCTGTTAAATGCGAGCTAAACGGTTTCCTGTCGAACACGGTTCAAGACGTGCATCGGTTTTTGTGGCTTCCTGCTCAACTGCCAGCATAGACACAACTCTGTTACCACTGAACTCACGTTTTCCTGTTTAAGAGGTCCATGTTTTTGTGACCTTCTATTAACCCGTAAGCATAGTTTTGAAACATGATGACATGACAAACTTAATTTCTTTCACAATAATATAAAAACATTCGCAGATATCGCAAAAACAAATTGGGGAAGCTGTGGAGCAGAGCACAACATCAGTCAGACCCCGGGTCCACAACCCCTCTGGCAGAGATGCAAACAGAGCTTTCGCTTCAGAGGGAACCATTCACTGTCTACCATAGTGCGAGAAATTCGGAAAATGTTCCGTCACAGAAGAATTCGGAATGGGTGCTGAAACACCACACCCTTCTTGTGACGGAGTATTCGACATCAAAAATTAACTCTGCCAAAAGTCTTCACCAATGGGCCGAAATCTTTAGTATGATGATGCGCACCGATAGTTAATGTGATTTGTGGCTCAGCGATCATAGACAATTCATAGCGTTTCCTCTGCTCTGGGGCAAGGCACACATGCGAGGCAGCACCGGTAGACATCACAAAAACATAATCCTAATGCAAGATGCACTTCTGACCCTCGGAATTGGGTGAATGCATCCCGACAAACCAAATAATCATAACTCAGTGTTCAATGCAAAGGACCAATTGGTGGTTTGAATGGGTGGAGGCAGCTTCACTGGGCAAACCAGAGCAGGAACAGGACGTACCACCCGCGGGAGGATGGAGACCTTGGTCTCAGAGCGGCCCAGTTGACTGGAACGGAGGACAACATATGCTTCCCCTGGCGGAAGTGCACAGTCAAATTCAGTCCCTTCTGGAAATTCAGTCCCACTCAAATTCCAATGTTTCACAAGTGCGGGTTCGGTCCACGGCAGTGACTCGGCCAATCTCAAGAGTCCCACAAGGGTGACAGTGTTGTTGCTCACTGTGATATGCAGAAGGAGCTTGCAAAGCGTGGAATATCTTGTTCCACCATCAAAAACTGTTGTCCATCAATCGTCACCGGAATGCCAAGACCTGCCGGTCCTTGAATACTGAGGCTCCGCGGGCACCCCTATCGTGGAATGGGTTCCCAATCGGGTTGAGGCGTCAAGTGTGCGTTTGGAAGCCATAGAAGCGTTGTCGGAGGAGGGGGTAGCGATGGCGCCCCCGTGATAGAGGACCTCTTTGTGACTGGCGTGGCGCTGGACCACAGGATGGCACATTTCAGGAAGTGGCTCGGTTTGGACCGCTCATCACCCAGTGACACCACATCCCACAGCAAAAGCACGCCCCACTCACAACCCATGTCTATAACCACCCCTACTTCTGTTACGTGACCTTGTTGACTGGTCGGTGCGGACAACAAGCCTGCTGTGGCGCTGCGTCACCAGAACCTGGCCCAGGAGCAGCGGAAACGGAAAGAGCAGACGCAATGGGAGCTGCATGCGTCGGCTGCTGCATGAGCTGCTTCCGCCCCGTTTTATTTAATTTTTTTCCCCCCATATTCTTTTTTTCTTTTCCCGGTGAATTAGTGTAACAATTCTTTTTCTACATCCAATACAATATTTTCTTTCATCGATGCAAAAACGGGGGTTCTACTCATACTGATTAGCAGTTTCTCATTGACGGACTGTTCCGCATGATGTCAGTAACTGGGAGGCGCACGTCCTCGAGGACGGCCACCCGGCACAGCTGAGTGGTGGTGACACTATTGGACGGGTCACTGGCGGAAGCTTCAATCCATTCGCGTCTCGCCCCGTCTCCCATAAGAGCTCACCAACTTAATCCCTCATCATATTTTACAAATGCCAATGCCAATTGGTTTTGCCTTCTGTTTATGATTCATATTCAATCCCCATGAACACGTCAACTATAATTTAGCTATTCTTTTTTAACTAACTAATATAACCCCGTTTTCCTCAATGAGTCAGTATTCTTTGAAGTGGATTATATATATATATATATATATATATATATATATGTATATGTATATATATATATATATATATATATGTATATATATATATATATATATATGTATATATATATATATATATATATATATATATATATATGTATATGTATATATATATATATATGTATATGTATATATATATGTATATATATGTATATATATATATACACATGTATATATATATACATGTATATATATATACATGTATATATATATACACGTTTTTTTTTTTTTTTTGAAGGTGCGACGCTACTTCACGGATTTTCAGTTTTCGCGGGTGGTCTCGATAACTGGGGGTTCACTGTATTTCGATTGCTGGCATTATTTTAAACACTTACGGGACCGAAGGTCAATTATTTAATTTAGCAGGTTCATATTTACTGAATATGTTCAACATTGATTGTTAAAGATGTGCTCTCAAAGTCCTTACTTTGTTACGTATGTTTATGATGTATTACTTTGTCACATGCATGCTTATGATGTGCCGCCCCTTTCATCCCTTTTATCCTTTGTAGCCTCAGAATAAAATCACTTCTTCCACACTGTCAGACGAGACAGGTTGTGTGCAGTTATTCCTCTGTCAATACAGAAATTCTGGTTTGCTGATCCTGAAAATAGTTGGACGCGATACTACTGCTGCGTAGTACCACTCTGCCAACATTGATTAAACAAAAAGCATTTATCAAATGAAAGTAGAAGTACAGTGCATCGATAAGATTGACTGGGATTGTAGTCATGGTGTTTACTGATGCATTTATATGACTTCGTTTAAATGTAAAACCTCAAAATTACACACATAGTATTTTCATGACCCACACTCTCATTCAGAACAAACAAATTCAGTCTGCTCAGGACAAACTGATGACAAACCAGATAGCACTTCATGGACAAATACGACAAAACACATTCTCCACATAGGCCATAGAAGATACAAACATATCAAGTTGGGCCGGGGAGGACGTCACCGGGACGCGATCAAGAACACCAAAAACACAACAATTTGATCTGGGAAAACATACACCACACAATCTGTACACTGACGAGATTACAGGGGAATGTGAGCAGGAGAGACGGAGAGACTGCCTGAGAAGGTCAGCCTTGGACCTGGAACGTGGACGGGCCGGGGGAAGGAGCAAGGACGACCGATTCAACCTACATGACCCTTGACATAAAAAACCTCCTATAAAATGTGAGGCTGGGCTGAGATCAGCGCGCCATTTTTCGATTGTGCTCGTCCGAGTACAGTTTCTCGTCAGATTAAGAAAAAGACGCCCAGATATCTGTATTTGTACTATTTCCCGAACTCCAGAAATCGAAGAAACTAAAATATCAAAACTCCAATCAGTTGTTGTTGAGTCTTTATTTGGTTCTTTTCTTTTTGAGTACAAAAAACGAACACGCATTGGAGTAAGTTTGGCTTTTAAGATTCATTTACGAAATGTTTCTGATTTTCTCGGTGGCTCAACTCCAACAGTGGATATAAAAATACACTACATCTGTCAGCATAGTTTTGAAACATGATGACATGACATACTAAATTTCTTTAACAACATATAAAAACCGGAATAAGTAAAATGTTAAATATTCAGTTCAAATTTTAAACTGAGAAAAAAAACACGGAGTTTATCCCCCACTAAAGGTTATTCTTTGGCATATATTTTCTGGACTGATTTCATTTGGCATAAACAAATGTTCAGCAACCCGGCAAGTAAAAGGCAATAATTAAAAATAAAACGGCAATAACCTTGAACGATTTCCCCAAACAACTTAATGTTGTGATGCATATTTTTAACGATAAAAAGTCGTTCTTTACAAAGCAAATGAGAGTTAGACGTGTAAAAACCTGCTTCGTTCTCTTCTTTTATTCCACAAAGTTCCACTTTGTACTTGGGTGTCGTTCTTTCACACATTTTCAAACGTCAATCTCAACAAATCCGCACTTGGTCTCTGCTTGGCGATAACTCGCGTGCTTCTCTTTGTTCGACGAGACGAATGAAAGAGAGACCGTCTTCAAAGTCCCACTGAAAGGATTTCCTGTTCGTCACGAAAGCGGAAGAACAGGACACACCCCGCTGTGATATGATTGGCTGCTGGCTTTGTGGAGCACTGTCACCAACTCACCGACAGTTGTCGCCATTTGCGATGCAAATCATTGTTATCTTCTTCTAAACATTGGAAAAACGTACGATTTGAACCGTATGCACATGAACAAACATTTTAGTTCCCAAATATGAACTTGAGAGATGTATTGAATTTTATTTTTGTTGCTGGTTTTGTTAAAACATCTGACACCATGTTGTTGGTTGGATAGTATTCCAAATGTATTTCCCTATTTTTAACAGTTGACATGATAAAGTGATACTTTATGTCAACATATTTGCACCTTTGCAGAGTTTTTCAACAGGTTGCGATGTGGTTGCGAATTTTAAATGAAAATATGTCACTGTTTTATTACTTAACTGTTATTGTTTTCGAAAATGATTTAGGTATTTCTTTCAGTACTTTAATATTTCATTATTCGTTTCAGTATTCATTAAACTACAATAATTCACTATTAATTTCAAGATTCATTGAACTGCTTTAGGATTAATTTAGTATTCAATGTTTAATCGTGACAGTATTTACTTTTTAAATTTTTGTTTCACCATTTTGTTCAATCTTAATCTTATGGAAAATTATTTTGCAAGCGCCAACACAAGGTTTTTAAAGATAAAGATAAAGATGTCCTTTAATAGTCCCACAATGGGTAAATCTGCAGTGTTACAGCAGCAAAGGTATAGATCACAGAGGCGGCGGCGCAATGTAGCCGTTAATGTATAACATTAGCAGCAGACATTCAGAAAAAGCAAACCTATGCGAATATACACAGTATATACGTAAATACACAAATCCCCATGTGTATATACACACTTACATCCCACAACATATACAAGCGTAAGGAAACACTCCGAATGTCTGTCTATGGTAAAGGAAATTAATAAAAATACTGCAATGATAAGACGACTGCAATGGTAAATGAAGGATTGTATTATGATTGCTGGCATTATTTTAAACACTGATACAGGACAGAAGGTCAATTATTTAATTTAGCAGGTTCATATTTACGGAATATTTTAAACATTGATGAAACAATAAGCATTTATCAAATGAAACTAGAAGCACTGGTCACAAGAATGACTGGGATGGTAGGCCTGATGTTTACTGATTTATTATATTTTTCTCATATGCTAAATTTATAGTACTTCGTTTAAATGTGTGAACTTTATTGAAATTTTGGGTAGTGAGAACAAATTTGCACACATAGCATTTCCATGACCTGCATTCACATTCACAGCACTTCATGGTCAAATACGACGAAGCACATTCTCCAAATTGGCTGTAGAGATGCAAACACACCAAATTTGGCACTAGAGGTGTCACATAGACACTATCGCAAAAAATACATTCCCGAAAGACATAACAACTGGAGATCGGACCACATGCACGTACGCATACACACACACAGACATGGATACATACACCTGCACATAACATTCCCTTTATTAGTCCCACAATGGGGAAATTCGAGATTCGAACCCTGGCCTCCTGGGGAGACTGGGACTGAACGCGGCGCCTGAGACCACTCGGCCAACCTGGCAGCCTCCTCATAGACGCACAGACACTTGGACATACACACGCACACACCAACAAGATTCTAGAGGAATGCCAGCGGGCAGAGAGACGGAGAGACTGCCTGCCGGAGAAGGCCAGCCTTGGCGTGCCAGTCTTGGGGACCAGACGGGAATCAACTTATCCAGACGATGACTAACCTGGGGAGGACCTTCCCTTGGACGTGGACCCGTGCCGTGGGAGGGAGCGAGGATGACCGATTCAACCTACATTACCCTTGACATAAAAAAACTCCTATAAAAACTGAAGCTGGGATGAAAGCTGGTGCGCATTTTTCGACTGTGCTCGCCCGAGTGGAGTTTCTCGTGAGATAAAGAAAAAGCTGCCCAGTAAAGGATAATGTAAATGGCAGTTAACCTGAAACAGAACAAAGGGTGGACTGCTAGGAGCCACTTTTGTGATCCTGGCATGGAAGTCCATTGTTTCAGAGGGGTCTCGTTAACACCTCCTGTGGTGCAGCTGTGATCCAATCTTCCTGCATTCCTCTCCTGAGGGTCTGGTCATTAGCATGGTCTAAACTTCGGTTACACTTAAAGGATTTCATACTTTTGACTATTAAAGGAATATAAGAGTTTGAGCTTAACATAGTTCATTAGATGTTGGTGCATCCAATGTATGAAAATGTGATATTGTAAAATGCTGAGAGTGTGATTGGTGGAGCGAAACTGGTTGCGGGGGTTGTGCAAGAATGGAATGTTTTAGAAGCAGAAGGTGCTGAGCGAGACGAGATGACTCCGGGAAGGAGCGGCCATCGGGGGATCGCACGCAGGAGGAGCCACGGGATTCGGCGGGAGGAGAAAGACCAATGAGAGCGAGCTAAAGTTAACTGCAATACACATAGCCAATAGAATCATGCCAGGATGCCTTTGTCTGTGCCATTTGCATGTTGTATAGTATGAATCAGGACTGGGCAACTCGGAGGTAGAACACATTCGTTGGTGGCACGAGAGGTGTAGACTTGTATTGAGAGGGATCCGAGATCCAGGTGCCATGTAGAAATCTGTGTATTGGGAATAAATCCATTCGTGCGTGAAAATGCCGGCTTCCTGATACCTTTCTATTGCAGAACGAGCGCGCATATTGTTGGATGAGTGAGAGTTGGGTAAGGTCGCAAATTGGAGTCAGATTACTAATTCGAGTTTACATTGGTTTAAAATTAAATTCTAACATTGATATAAAGATAAATTCCAACACCAGATACCTGTCTTTGTACTATTTCCTGAACTCCAGAAATTGAAGAAACTTAATATCGGGCCTCTAATCAGTTGTTGAGTCTTTATTTGACACTTTTCTTCTTGAGCACAAAAAAACGAACACGCATTGGAGTAAGTTTGGCTTTTAAAGGTTGATTTACTAACTACTTCTCATTTCCACGGTGACTCAACTCCAACAATAACATGACAAATATTTGTCATCTCATCAATATTTGCACAACAGAGTACTGAGTTTCGAGATCCTCACTATAATATTTAAGTCTTAGTTAAGGGATATTTTATTGATAATCTAACATCAACAAACAAAGACAGAAAAAAATGGTGGTGGGGTGGCGCGAATCTTTTTCTTCTTGGTAGGGGCGGGCGTGAAATAACTGAGAAGCACTGCGAGTATATGCAGACATTATATTCATACAATCTTGCAGCCCGAGTGAACCACAGTATTGTTGCAAGTTCGGTCGGAGAAACGGAAACGTCCCACTACTGTTCCAGCAGCGGCTTCTCGGGAAATAGGCGGAAGTGACGTCGATGCTGACTCGCGAATGTGGCGTTAATTTAGTTATTTTGTTAATTTTTTTTATCAACCGAATTAAAATATTATATAAAATAAATATTAAAATAGAACAGCCAGGTGTAAAAAAACCCACTGAGGCAAATAAATATATTTGGACAATACGCGCTTAAAGCATGACGTCATAAGCAAGCGCGCAGCTTCCGAAGGACCTCGACCACATACACCGACCCGTCCACACCGGAACAAAAGCAGTCCACCGCTAAATTCTTCTGATTTAGTGTGGAACTGACTGTAATTTTCTCAAAGGATGTCCAGTGCTACTCTAAAGGACTACGACATAATTCATAAAGTCTTTGTGTCCCGATAACCTTATCTTCGTGCGTTGATGCTTTTCGGCGTAGTTAGCTTAGCTTGTTAGCTAGCTAGCCGCTAACGACTCATCGCCAAGCAGAGATCAAGTGCAGATTTTTTGGACTTATCATTTGAAAATGTGTGAAAGAACGACACCCAAGTACAAAGAGGAACTTTGTGGAATAAAAGAAGAGAACGAACAACATCTTCAACTGCTGGACGAAGTTTGCAACCAGCCTCGTGTTGTGCTACACAAAGCAGGTTTGTACACGTTTTACTCTCATTTGCTTTGTATAGAACGACTTTCTTTCATTAGAAATATGCATCACAACATTAAGTTGTTTGGGGAAATGCGTCCAATGTTATTGCCGTTTTATTTTTAAATATTGCCTTTTACTTGCAGGTCTGCTGAACATTTGTTTTTGCCAAATGAAATCAGTGCAGAAAATATATGCCAAAGAATAACCAATAGTGGGGGGTGAACTCCATGTTGTTGTTTTTTTTTATAAAATTTGAACTGATTATTTAACATTTTACGTTTTCTGGTATTTATATCTTGTTCAAGCAATTCCTTCCGGAAGGAATTCTGCCGGACTCTAAAAAATGTGCACACTGCGGCGAAAACATCAATGGCGGTTGATCAATTTTAGTGGATCAAAATATAAAGTTTTTTAAAAAAATCAAGCACGTAATGGTCTTATTTATTTATTAACTTTGTACTGGCTTCGTCGGGTGAGAGTCAATGAACCTCCGGTGGCCCTGCACTGTTTTGTGCATATGTGTGTAGTTTCACCCCATCCAAACATTTAAAATACATTTAATGCATCCATCCAGGGTTGCACGGATCTCATCAGTGAACAAGCGCATGCTGCAAGGAATGCATCTGCATCTTTGGCTTACTATGGGCTTAAAAAGGGAGAACGTCACAACCCCCTTTTCTACCAATGAGTCCAGGAACATTTCGTTCCTGGTAATAAAGTTCCTGTGGCCCAGGTGGTTTGCATCTCCCCCGCAACTCATAGTTCCTGGTAATTTATCCAAATGACATTGAGGATGTATCAGTGGGAGGTCTTGTGTTCCTTTGTTACTCATTACTGACACTCTATGGCTGTTAAGCATCGTTGCAGTTCCAAAATAATTCAGTGAACTCATATTATGGTGTATCTTAGTCGAATTTGAATACATATTGGATAACTTTAAAATATACAGTCATTATTCAAATATGTCAACATGAAAGTCACAGTGAAAGTGTTGTTGCTTAATGCTTATGTGTAGGGATTTTGACTCTTCAAACATCATGTTGTTTTAAAATTTATTTAAAAACTGAAATTTTATAAAAAATAAAAAGGGGAATGTTGGAATGTACTTGCAGGCTAAATGTCATTTTGGGCAAAAAAAACCCAAACGTAAATCATGCAATAAATAGCAACTCTGATTCCAGGGCCCCTTTAATTATTTTAGGCATCCAGATTATAATGGAAGCAAAAAAATACCCACGATGAAACTATCTCGAAATGCAAAAAGAAATACTTGTAAACATTTTTCACTTGAAGGATTCCTCTTATCAATGACGTTATGTTGCAATGGGCCCCAGTGGTCTGCATCAATATTTTAGGGTCCCACAACAGGTGTTCCATCAGACGCACACAATAGCCTGTGTGTGCTAACTTCAGCTCGCTTCCAGAAACGTCTGTGACTAATTCAGGAATGAAATCGGGCATCAGCCGCAACGTGCTTCCTTTTTAAATGCTCGTTTATCACTGTTGTTGTGCTGCTAAATCGTAGGACGTAATTTTGTGAAATGCCCCCATGGTCCGGTCCAAATCGGGGTCGCACGCATTGATTGGTGTTCGGCAGGCACAAGTCAAGATAGCGCTGTAGAAAATAAGACAAAGTCGCCGCATGTGGTTTGACTTGACCAAACCAAATTTGTCTTTTTGTGTCCTGCAGACGTCAGACAAAATGATCTCTGTTCTGTGAAAGAGGACCCAGACTTGACTCACATCAAAAAGGAGGAGGACGAGGAGGAGATCAACAAGTCACCAGTGAACGTTGTCCCTATAAAGACTGAAGATGAAAACAAGGATGAGAGTGAGGACAAGAGAGGGGCGGAGCCTACAAGCAGCAACTCAAGTCATCACGTGACAACAGAAGGTGACGAAGACCACTGGGGGCCATCACAAGCACATAATGAGGACACATTATCAGACGCTCATCACGATGATGATGATGATAATGAGCAAACTAAAGGTGAAAGGGCATGCCACACTGACTCATTATCTTCAAAGTTGTCTTTAAAAGGGCACAGAAAAACACACAGTGGTGAAAAACCTTTTTCCTGCTCGGTTTGTGGCAAAAGCTTCTCTCGGAAGTCTCATTTAGTAAGGCACACAGGAACGCACAGTGTTGAAAAATCTTTTTCCTGCTCAGTTTGTGGAAAATGCTTCTGTCAAAAGGCAAATTTAATAGAACACGCAAGAACACACAGTGGAGAAAAACCTTTTTCTTGCTCAGTTTGTGGCAAAAGCTTTTCTTTTAAGCCAAATTTAAAAACACATACACGATTACACACTGGAGAAAAACCTTTTTCATGCTCAGTTTGTGGAAAAAGCTTCTCTCAAAAGGCACATTTAACAAGCCATGCAAGAACACACAGTGGAGAAAAACCTTTTTCCTGCTCAGTTTGTGGCAAGAGTTTCTCTCGAAGGTCTCATTTAATAAATCACTCAAGAACACACAGTGGTGAAAAATCTTTTCCTGCTCAGTTTGTGGCACAAGCTTTTCTTTTAAGTCAAATTTAAAAAGACATACACAATTACACACTGAAGAAAACCCTTTTTCATGCTCAGTTTGTGGAAAATGCTTCTCGAGAAAGGAAAGTTTAACAGAACACACAAGAAAACACAGTGGAGAAAACCCTTTTTCCTGCTCAGTTTGTGGCAAGAGTTGCTCGCGAAAGTCTGATTTAATAAGTCACACAAGAACACACACTGGAGAAAAACCTTTTTCTTGCTCAGTTTGTGGCAAAAGCTTTTCTTTTAAGCCAAATTTAAAAACACATACACGATTACACACTGGAGAAAAAACATTTTCATGCTCAGTTTGTGCCAAGGGGTTCTCTGTAAAGTCACATTTACGACGCCACACAAGAACACACAGAGGAGACAAGCCATTCAGTTGCAGCGTTTGTGCTAAAAAATTCTCCACTAAACAGCATGCGGAGAGTCACAATTGTGCTGGTGAGATAAGCAGTGACACTTGAAGCTTAAAAAAAAGAAAACAAAAAACTGAAGGAACTGAGTCTTTGTGGTAAGATGTAAATGTGATTTTGAATAAAATATGAAATATTGAATTTTGCAAAGCTCTTTTATTGACACTAAGCCAATGTGATCATTGCCAGAAGAACCATTGTGTCTGAGTGATGATGATTTTTTTTTGTGTGTTTACATCAAACATGTAAAATAAATTAATTGCCTTTGCCTGGAATAACATTTGTTAATGTTCTGCTTTTCAGTTGTCTTTTTAATCGTATTTAATGGAAAAGGTGTGAGAAGAAACGGTGCTTATGAAATCGGTTCCTTCCACAATCATCAATAAAATCACTTGTTCCACTTGCTCAACTGGCCTTCATTACGCTGTGTGAAAAGGTGAAAAACTGAACTAGAAGTTGAACTATAAAAAGAACAAGAAAGAGAAACGCAAATCGTCTCAGTTTCTCTCAAAGGTTTTGGAATGTCAGGAGTTGGCAACTTGATGGCGACTGGAGTCAGCGCTGGTTTTCTTGCTGTGTTTGGGTGGCTCGGGTATGAATGGTCTATTGAACATAACTCAAACTCTTCAAATATCCCCTTACATACATTTAATATTATGCTTTCTGAATAAATTTCTGCAAAATACACTTAATGGGTTGAGCTCTATCAAGTGTTTGGGGTTTGTTGCTAAGCAGAATCTCACTTTGGAAAAAAACTATTTTGTCAAATATACCAAATTTTTTTTTTCATGCTGTATTATATTTTTTATACATTGGATTATTTATATAGTGAAATAGGAAAATATTAAAATGTAAAATTGGAAACCACATACAGACTTAATTCAATTAACAAATATAGAAACATTTTATAAATATTGAACTAATTGAGAAGAGTCCTGATCTTGAAATAAATATTGAATTATAAAAAATACTAAAAAAATAATTCAATAACCCGACCCTGGATGAGCGGCAGAAAATGGCTGGATGGATGGAATAATTTAAATTGCACACATATTCAAAAGAACAAATATGTTAAGAAATATTCAAGTGTGAAATAAAAAGGTTTAAATTGTTGAGAATTTTACACACTAAAATAATTGAATAAATGTTGTATTATTACATAAGAAAGCTTAAATATACATTGTAAAGGATAATGTAAATGGCAGTCAATTTAAAATTGAACAAAGGTTAGACTGCTCGGAGCCACTTTTGTGATCCTGGCATGGAAGTCCATTGTTTCAGAGGGGTCTCGTTCACACCTCCTGTGGTGCAGCTGTGATCTAATCTTCCTGCATTCCTCTCCTGAGTGTCTGGTCATTAGCATGGTCTAAACTTCAGTTACACTTAAAGGATTTCATACTTTTGACTATTAAAGGAATATAAGAGTTTGAGCTTAACATAGTTCATTAGATGTTGGTGCATCCAATGTATGAAAATGTGATATTGTAAAATGCTGAGAGTGTGATTGGTGGAGCGAAACTGGTTGCGGGGGTTGTGCAAGAATGGAATGTTTTAGAAGCAGAAGGTGCTGAGCGAGACGAGATGACTCCGGGAAGGAGCGGCCATCGGGGGATCGCACGCAGGAGGAGCCACGGGATTCGGCGGGAGGAGAAAGACCAATGAGAGCGAGCTAAAGTTAACTGCAATACACATAGCCAATAGAATCATGCCAGGATGCCTTTGTCTGTGCCATTTGCATGTTGTATAGTATGAATCAGGACTGGGCAACTCGGAGGTAGAACACATTCGTTGGTGGCACGAGAGGTGTAGACTTGTATTGAGAGGGATCCGAGATCCAGGTGCCATGTAGAAATCTGTGTATTGGGAATAAATCCATTCGTGCGTGAAAATGCCGGCTTCCTGATACCTTTCTATTGCAGAACGAGCGCGCATATTGTTGGATGAGTGAGAGTTGGGTAAGGTCGCAAATTGGAGTCAGATTACTTATTTGAGTTTACATTGGGTTAAAGTTAAATTCTAACATTGATATAAAGATAAATTCCAACACTGCCTATACGTTGTGTGTGTCCCGTGGCAATTTGTGGCCCTTGCTGTGCTGCGTTCTACTGGGTTGTTGTGTCTCATGTTTATAATTCCCGCGTCTATGTCTTATGTTGCTCAATTGGTTTAATGTTAGGGGGTGTAAGAGAAAGTAGAGTGTTAATGTCTGGTGAGTGATGATAAAAAGGAGAGAGTGGGGTTTGCGTCCCACACTCACAACAAAACATGCTTAAAGTAACGTGTGGTGCATACAATATATCGTGTGAAAGTTCAAGCGATCGTGTGAGTGAATGCAACCCTGAAGCAGAACAGGGGGAAACCTAACGGTGATAAGATAAAACTGCCTGATTGGTTGGAGTGAATAAATAATGAAGTTGTGGATATTTTGGTAGTACAGAGAGGAGAATCCAAAACACGGAAAAATCTGTGATAGGATGGACCTTGCTCCGGTGAGAGTTCCACACTGCTTGAGTCGTAGTTGATTAAAAATGGGGAAATGGTGGGAGTGTAAAATTATGATTGGTATTAAAATTTCAGGGGATGATTTGCAATTAAATTACGGGAGAGGATTGGCGATGAAATTACTTGAGATAAAAAGTTATGAAACCGAAACACAAAGGCTTTATTGAGCATGTGTCTTTCGGACGTACGAAATGTGACTATTGGGAACTCTGAGTTGATTAGGAAATTGAAAAAAAAAGTCAAAGCAAGCAGGGAGAGATTGGTGGGGAAAGTGGTGGGAGCAGTTGGATGAGCAGGGGGAGTTGCAGATATGAGGTTGGAAAGATGGGGGTCGAGTGGCCGATGGACGGAAGCTGTTTGTGAGGGTTGGAGATGGGGAGGCGTGGCTGGGGTGCGGACAAGATATATAAGATATATAATCATACCCAATACCGACAAAGTGCAACGAAAGACGCTGGTGGAAAAACTGACACCAGGGGAATAACGACGGGAACGAAAAACGCTTGCAAAAGGCAAGGAACAAAATGAACAAAAATCGCTTACCGCAGAAGGGCAAGGAAAACCAATTGAGCTCAACCGAGAAGATCAATAAATGAAAACGGAAACACAAACAATGAACGGGAACAAGGTACACGGAATGTAATAACAAGGTGTCTTGAATTCACAAGTTGGGACATGAGCAAGAGCAAGATGAATATTCCGACGCTGAGTAGTCAGCGTGGAGTGTTTAAATAGTGCAGTAATCAATGACTTGATGAGTGACAGGTGCGTGGCTGGTGGGCGCATCTCTCCAGCCATGACGACATGAACAGGAACAAGCGCTGAAAGGAAACGCCCCCACTCCAGCTAGGCAAACACAAAACAAAAACATGACAGGATAAGACGGACCATGACACAAAAGGATTAGGTTTTTGGGATAGGTTTTAATTGAAACATTTTATGATCATGTTTAAAGAAAATCTTTAGAACAGGAGATGTCTAGCAATTGATGAGAGGTTTGCCAAGTATAAAGTTGGATTAAATAGTTCGGCAGCTGATTTATTAACTGATGTGTATCAAATGTAACAAAGGTGGACGACAGATGTTTTATGACGATGCGACACCAGCCCTGACATGACAACTTTTAAGGGACAAGACAGCATTCCAGAAATACCAGACTAACATCCGCATCTATGAGCTGTTTGACGTCACAGGTGCAGGATCGTCAGCCACGTCCAGGAGAAACGATTTCACAGAGACTGAATGGGAAAATTCACAAACGCACAGTGGTAAACTTTGGCATACGCTGGCTAAATTGAGGCTAAATTAGCGCCGAGGGAGGGGTCTCTGTGTGGAATTGGAAAGTATCTTTTTGGTGAATGAAAGTGTGACAGAAAAAGTGTTTGTATGTCTAAGTGGTTTGAGTGAATGTTTAAGGGACGGGCCTCAGGAAAGAAACCTGATTGAGGGCACCGGTAAGCCCTAACAGCACGTAGGATGCAATGGGCGGACAGGCCTGATCACCCTGGATTCCGATTGCCCTCCCAAGTACTGATTTTCAAATTGCTATTGGAGGCAGATTGGACTAATTAAATTCATGCATCAAGTGAATGATTGATTGACGTTAATACACAAAATTTATGCAAAACTGAAAGTGTCAGAATGGAGGTAATTTACCCCTTCTCACTGGCAAGTGCCACTCCTCCAGTTCTCTCCACAGGTTTGAGGTGACATATGACGTGTGTGACCAGAAGGTCGGAGAACGCTTCAAATAGCGCCGCATCACGCCCATCCCGGAGTTTCTCCTCAACAAGGAGGGTGATATTGATAAGATAATCTAAGTTAGGGTCCATGAAAACAGATTAAGATATAGTTGTTGCTTTAGCCTGCTCATGTGCTCCGCAGTTTTTATTATTATTCACATCCGGTGCGCGACTAGATAACATACACCCAGTACAGGATAGGGAAAATTCCGTTGTATTGTTTAGACTTTTCCATAATATACAGCACCACAGCGGTGATACTAGAAGTTAATGTCAGTGAAGTGGGGCAGTTGCGCTGTTTTCATGAAAAATTACTCACTTAATGCGAGGGTAGGTCCTCCGTAGGGGGATGCGAGAGTTACATTCGGGACAAAATTTACTTGTCAGGAACTGTCCTTACTTGAGGCCGAGGCCAGACCTACAGACCAGCATGACGGTCACCGGCTGAATGGGGACACCTCAGGTGAGATTGGCCGTGCCGTGCATCAGATATTTCTGGCCCCGTTGGGGCCGATGTTGCTGTATCTTTCAGGTGGGGAGCAGAGGAGACAGGCCGGTCTATGTGGCCAGGGCGAGACGTGAATGGAGTGAGACTTCCGGCAGTGACCCATCCAATAATGTCGTCATTCCGCAGCTGTTCTAGTTGGCCGTCCTTAGGGCGTGTCCTTCCGGTTACGGACATCATGTGAAACAGTCCATCAATGAAAAAATGCTAATCAGTCTCAGGAGAACACATTTTTTTTTACATCATTTTGCACGACATCAGAAAAGGAAAATGTGGGATTGGATTAAGGAGTGTTACTAAAAATTGTTGTACTTGCAGGTTCAGGTGGCCAAGAGGGCTAAAAATTATAAAATGAAAAAAAGGGGTGGGGCAGCTAATGCATGCAGCTCCCATTGCACCTGCGCCTTCCGCTTCTGCTGCTCCTAGGCAAGGTTCGGTTGACGCGGCACCACAGCAGACTGGCTGTCCGTACCCGGCCGGTCAACGAGGTCGGGATTGCAGTAACAGAGGTAGGGGTGGTTATAGACGGGGGTTGTGAGTGGGGTGTGCTCTTGCACCGGAGTGTGGGGTCACTGGGTGATGAGCAGTCCATACCGAGCCACTTTCTGGAATGTGCCATCCTCTGGTCCGGTGCCATTCCTGTCGCCCAGAGCTCAACCAGCGCAGGGGGCGCCACCGTTACCCACTCCCAACGCACTCTTGACACCAACCCGCTGGTACCCCATTCCATGACAGGGGGCCGCGGAGCTTTAGCGTTCGAGGACTGGCAGGTCCCTGCATTCAGGGGACGGTGGATGGACAAGTTTTCGATGGTGCTTGATACTGGGGTGAAATATTCCACGCGCTGTGAGCTCTTTCCGCATCTCCCAGTGAGTAACAACACTATCCTCCTTGTGGACTCTCGAGATTGCCTGAGTCACTGCCATTGACTGAACGAACACTGGAATTCGAGTGGCATTTCCGGATGGGACTGAACTTGACTGTGCACATCCGTTGGGGGGCGCATATGTGGTGCTCTCCTCCATTCCAGTGGCTGAACTGAAACATCTGAGGGCAGCTCTGAAACCTGGTTCTCCATCCTCCCGCGGTGGGTATGCCCTGTTCCTGATCCAACCTCCACCCATTCACCAATTGACCCAGTACATTGTACACTGTACATATGATCGCACACATGATTTGGTTTATCAAAATGCATTCATTCAAATTTAGTCAGGAGTTCATCTTGCATTAGAATTATATATGTGTTATGTCTACCGGCGTTGCCTCGCATGCGTGCAGAAATGGTATGAATTGTTTACTTTCGCTGAGCCACAAATCACATTGACTATTGATGCGCGTCTTCATCCTAAAGATCTAGGCCCCATGGTAAAGCGGTGTGTAGAGGCGGTTGGCTGGGTTCAGACGTCTATTACGAATGTTGAATACTCCACGTCACTAACAGGGTATCATACTTCAGCACCCACTACAAATTCTTCGGTTTTGGGAATGTGACTTAATTTCAAAATTTCACGAGACGGGTCACTCGGGAGAGGTAGCTCTGTGTGCGTCTCTGCCGGAGGGGTTGTGGACACGGGGCCCGACTGATTTTGGGCTCTGCTCCACAGCTCCCTCAATTGTTTTACTGTCTCTACACCCTCGCCCAGTTGACAGAATCAGAGTTGGCACAGCCTGGAGGTGGAGGGAGGCCTTCGGGAGACAATAGGAGGTGAAGACTGCAGCGTTCTTGGAGCTGTCTACATCTTGGAGAGCACCTATTCTTCCTGTAAAAAATTGTTTAATTTGGGATCTGCGTAATTCTAGTTTTGGGATTTTTATTTATTTTTTTATTTTTTTATCATAAATGGTTGCTATTTCATTTGGCTTGCTTTAAAGATTTGCCAAAAAACGGTCAAAATTGGAGCGTTAGCTCAGCGCTTAATTTATAATCTCTAGACAGTTAGATATTTGAACTCAGTGAACTACATTTTCTTTAATTCAGGAATAATTTGCCCATCTTGCAAAGCCAAATTCTAACATTGTGCCATATTAGCTGGATATCATTCGGACATTAATGCGAACCAACACTGCTGGATTGTGGTGATTATCGACAAAACTAAATGTATACGTTGGAAAATTGTTTCTGGGGGCAATGCCTGTGAGGATGCCACTGTCTAGATTATATACAAAGAAAGCTTTTACAACAGTCTGGGAATTGAAATAGATAAAGATATAAAATTTGGTGGGTCTACGTTAATTACAATATCTTATTCAAGTGACTGATACAAGCTTCACAAACAAGTTTAAAAAGATGATTCAGTGCAATTATTGACGGTCGTGTTGCGATTATTTAGTTAAGAAATTTTATTGCGGGACGGCACTAGTTAATTTGTTACTTTTTGTTGTCTCATATAACTTTGATTGGGATCAACCCCACTAGGGGGTGGGGTCATAGTATATTTCTTGCCGCATGCATTTTTTGTGGCCACAGGTTGCGTTTTCATTTTCATGGTAAGATATTTTTTCGGCGGGGATTGAAGGATTGTATTACGATTACTGGCATTATTTTAAACACATACGGGACAGAATGTCGATTATTAAAGTTAGCAGGTTCATATTCACTGAATATTTTAAACATTGATGAAACAAAAAGCATTTCTCAAATTGAATTAGAAGCACGGGTCACAAGAATGACTGGGATTGTAGGCCTGATGTTTACTGATTTCTTATATTATTCTCATATGCTAAATTTATAGTACTTAGTTTAAATGTGTGAACTTTATTGAAATTCTCAGTAGTGAGAACAAATTTGCACACATAGCATTTCCATGAGCTGCCCTCACATTCACAGCACTTCATGGACAAAGACGACGAAGCACATTCTCCACATTGGCTGTAGAGATGCAAACATACCAAATTGGGCACTGGAGGACTCACACAGACGCTATCGCCAAAAACAATTGGAGATCGGAGCACACGCACAGACACAGACACACACAGACACTTACATACACACGCACACATGCACACGACAAGATTACAGAGCAATGGCAGCTGGAGAGACGGAGAGACTGCCCGTCGGGGAAGGCCAGCCTTGGCGTGCCAGTCTTGGGGACCAGACGGGAATCAACTATCCAGACGATGATTAACCTTCCCTTGGACGTGGACCCGTGCCGTGGGAGGGAGCGAGGACGACCGATTCAACCTACGTTACCCTTGACATAAAAACTGCTATAAAAACTGAAGCTGGGTTGAAAGATGGGGCGCATTTTTCGACTGTGCTCGCCCGAGTGCAGTTTTCTCGTGAGATTATATTATTATTTGTCCAGCCGTGGTGTCATAAATGATGGTATTTTGATGCGGATTTATTCAAGTAGAACAAAGTAGGACTTCACTGAAGGCACAGGTGTGAAATGCACTGAAGTAACTTAAAAATTAACAGTAAAAAAATTACGATTGCTTAAGAATGTGCAAGAAAGGAAAATGTTGACTGATACAAGCTTCACAAACAAGTTTAAAAAGGTGATTGAGTGCAATTAATGACGGTAGTGTTGCAATTATTTAGTTAAGAATTTTAATTGCGGGACGGCACTAGTTAATTTGTTACTTTTTGTTGTCTAATATAACTTTGATTGGGATCGACCCCACTAGGGGGTGGGGTCATAGTATATTTCTTGCCGCATGCATTTTTTGTGGCCACAGGTTGCGTTTTCATTTTCATGGTAAGATATTTTTTCGGCGGGGATTGAAGGATTGTATTACGATTACTGGCATTATTTTAAACACATACGGGACAGAATGTCGATTATTAAAGTTAGCAGGTTCATATTCACTGAATATTTTAAACATTGATGAAACAAAAAGCATTTATCAAATTGGGGGTCACAAGAATGACTGGGATTGTAGGCCTGATGTTTACTGATTTCTTATATTATTCTTATATGCTAAATTTATAGTACTTAGTTTAAATGTGTGAACTTTATTGAAATTCTCAGTCGTGAGAACAAATTTGCCTACATAGCATTTCCATGAGCTGCCCTCACATTCACAGCACTTCATGGACAAAGACGACAAAGCACATTCTCCACATTGCACTGGAGGACTCACACAGACGCTATCGCAAAAAACACATTCCGAAAGACATAACAATTGGAGATCGGAGCACACGCACATACACACTTGAACATACACGTGCACATACACACGCACATTCACATGCACATACACGGACACATACACGTATACCTGCATATACATGCACACCGACAAGATTACAGAGGAATGCCAGCGGGGAGAGAGACGGAGAGACTGCCCGCCGGAGAAGGCCAGCCTTGGCGTGCCGGTCTTAGGAACCAGACGGGAATCAACTTATCCAGACGATGACTAACCTGGGGAGGACCTTCCCTTGGACGTGGACCCGTGCCGTGGGAGGGAGCGAGGACGACTGATTCAACCTACATGACTCTTGACATAAAAAAACTCCTATAAAAACTGAAGCTGGGCTGAAAGATGGGGCGCATTTTTCGACTGTGCTCGCCCGAGTGCAGTTTTCTCGTGAGATTAAGAAAGAGCCGCCCAGATATCTGTCTTTGTACTATTTCCTGAACTCCAGAAACTGAAGAAACTAAATATCGGAACTCTAATCAGTTGTTGAGTCTTTATTTGACCCTTTTCTTCTTGAGTACAAAAAAACGAACACGTACTGGCGTAAGTTTGGCTTTTAAAGGTTGATTTACAAACTACTTCTCATTTCCATGGTGACCCAACTCCAACAGTAACTGTAATGATAGCAGTTATATCATTAGTCACTAGTTGGCAGTATTGCCTGACGTGTGTTTGGTTACCAGACGAACAAGTGTGTCTGCACATAGACGAGAATGCAAGTCAGTAAATAAAGAGACACAAGCTTGCAGCATCACGTTACCTGCGTGACTTCTTAAGATAGAAGACAGAACATTACATGGTACCAGGTCGCGGGTCAAGAAAAGGACTGACGCGAGATGGACTCCGTAAGGCCACCAGAAGCGCTGAAAATGACGGGAAATGTGGACGCGAGTTGGCGAGCTTTCAAGCAACAATTCCAGCTCTACCTTGCCGCCGAGGGAGTCGGTAACAGAGCGGACGAAAGAAAAATAGCCCTTTTGCGAACCAATGCCGGAGACGAGGCCATCGAGGTATTCAACACCTTTGTTTATGATGAACCCGAAGATAAAGACAAGTTTGAAAAGGTCCAGTGGATTTAATTGCAGATACACTTGCAAGGACATTTTCAAGTCGGACCTTTCAAGAGAAGCTATATCGTCCAACACTCACTTAGTGGTGCGTAAGTGTGTTTCTGGATATTATTTGTCCAGCCGTGGTGTCATAAATGATGTTATTTTGATGCGGATTCATTCAAGTAGGACAAAGTAGGACTTCACTGAAGGCACAGGTGTGAAATGCACTGAAGTAACTTAAAAATTAAAAGTAAAAAACTTACGATTGCTTTAAGAATGTGCAAGAAAGAAAAATGTTGACAATAATTTTATTTTCCAGGAGGTATATATTTTTTTGGTGTTAATTCATTCAATTCTATACTTATTTCAATATTTGAGTATTATTTTTCTTTCAATATGTAGTATATTTTGTCTTTGAAGTGTGGGTCCTTGCTGCCTTCCGGAGAGGCAGCCGAGCAAGGCTGGATTGGTGATGGAAAAGAACGAAAGAAAGAAGAAAGATTTGATTCTCGTCACATGCTGATGTCAAAAGAAGTCTCCCCAAAAACGTGTGCGTGTGCGCTCCGCACACGTGCGAGCCCCCTCTCAGACATTACCTTCTTACAAGGAATGCCCAAATAGGACATGAATATCTAATTTTCCTTTGTTACATATGCATTCCCATCCCGCTCGTCTTCGGGATTTCCCTCCAAAAGTCCCCCAGAGGGAGAGCAGATGCGTCTCCCCGTTTGATACGACCAGTCTACTCGTGACCACCTTAAATTACTTCCATAACCTGGAAGGTCACTGACCTGGCGAGAGAATTGCCCCCACCATAAACAATGCTCAGGCCTATTTTCTCTCAGGGCAGTATCTGGTTACATCGGAACTTCAGAACCAAGACTGGTCACTTCTGTGAGCTCCAGTCCCTTCATAGTTTCATAAAGAGAATTACTTCCCAGATCTAAATTAGGCCATTTAAAAATACACTACTTTTTTTAAAAATATATTTCAATGTATATTTAAGCTTGCTTATGTAATAATACAATATTTATTCAATTATTTTAATATGAAATTATATCAATATTAATTTAAACCTTTTTATTTCACACTTGAATATTTCTTAACATATTTGTTCTTTTGAATATGTGTGCAATTTAAATTATTCCATCCATCCAGCCATTTTCTGCCGCTCATCCAGGGTCGGGTTATTGAATTATTTTTTTAGTATTTTTTATAATTCAATATTTATTTCCAAATCAGGACTCTTCTCAATTAGTTCAATATTTATAAAATGTTTCTATTATTATTAATTGAAGTAAGGCTGTATGTGGTTTCCAATTTTAAATTTTAATATTTTCCTATTTCAATATATAAATAATCCAATGTATAAAAAATACAATATAGCATGAAAAAAAATATTTGGTATATTTTTCAAAATGATAGTTTTTCCAAAGTGAGATTCTGCTTAGCAACAAACCCCAAACGCTTGATAGAGCTCAACCTAGAAAGTGTATTTAGCCAGTCAGAAATGTATTCAGAAAGTGTAATATTAAATGTATGTGAGGGGATATTTGAAGAGTTTGAGTTATGTTCAATGGACCATACATATACGAGCCAGCCAAACACAGCGAGAAAACCAGCGCTGACTCCAGTCGCCATCAAGTTGCCAACTCCTGACAAAACCTTTGAGAGAAACTGAGACTATTTGCATTTCTCTTTCTGGTTCTTTTTATAGTTCAACTTCTAGTTCAGTTTTTCACCTTTTCACGGCGTAATGAAGGCCAGTTGAGCAAGTGGAACAAGTAATTTTATTGATGATTGTGGAAGGCCCGATTTCACAAGCACCGTTTCTTCTCACACTTTTTCCAATAGGTACGATTAAAAAGACAACTGAAAAGCATAAAAAATGTTGTTCCAGGCAAAGGCAATTAATTTTATTTACATGTTTGATGAAACACACAAAAAAAAAATCATCACTCAGACACGTTGCTTCTTCTGGCACGGATCACATTGGCTTAGTGTCAATAAAAAAGCTTTGCAAAATTCAATATATCATATTTTATTCAAAATCAAAATTTACATATTACCACAAAGAGTCAGTTCCTTCAGTTTTTTGTTTTCTTTTTTTTAAGCTTCAAGGATCGCTGCTTTTCTCACCAGCACAATTGTGAATCTTCGCATGCTGTTTAGTGGCGAATTTTTTAGCACAAACGCTGCAACTGAATGGCTTTTCTCCACTGTGCGTTCTTGTGTGGCTTCGTAAATGCGACTTTCGAGAGAAACTCTTGGCACAAACTGAGCAGGAAAAAGGTTTTTCTCCAGTGTGTATTCTTTTGTGTGCTATTAATCTTGTCTTTTGAGAGAAACCTTTTCCGCAAACTGAGCAGGAAAAAGGTTTTTCTCCACTGTGCGTTCTTGTGTGCCTTACAAAATGAGACTTTCGAGAGAAGCTTTTGCCACAAACCGAGCAGGAAAAAGGGTTTTCACCACTGTGTGTTTTTCTGTGCCCTTTTAAAGACAGCTTTGAAGTGAATGAGTCAGTGTGACATGCCCTTTCGCCTTTGGCTTGCCCATCATCATCATCATCATCATTAGTATCATCATTGTCATGAGCGTCTGATAATGTGTCCTCATTATGTACTTGTGATGGCCCCCAGTGGTCTTCATCACCTTCTGTTGTCACGTGATGACTTGAGCTGCTGCTTGGAGGCTCCGCCCCTCTGTTGTCCTCACTCTCATCCTTGTTTTTATCTTCAGTCTTTATATGGACAACGTTCACTGGTGACTTGTTGATCTCCTCCTCCTCCTCCTCCTTTTTGATGTGAGTCAAATCTGGCTCCCCTTTCACAGAACAGAGATCATTTTGTCTGACGTCTGCAGGACACAAAAAGACAAATTTGGTTTCGTCAAGTCAAAGCTCAGGCGGCGACTTTGTCTTATATTGTTTCTACCGTACTACCTTGACTTGTACCCGCCGCACACGGAGCAATGCGTGCGACCCCAACTTGGACCGGACCATGGGGGCATTTCACAAAATTACGTCCTACGATGTAAACCTCCCTTTAGCAGCACAACTGTGATAAACGAGCATTTAAAAAGGAAGCACGTTGCGGCTGATGCCAGTTTTAATTCCTGACAGAGTCACAGACGTTTCTGGAAGCGAGTTTAAGTTAGCACACACAGGCTATTGTGTGCGTCTGATGGAACACCTGTTGTGGGACCCTAACATATTAATGGGGGCCCCTGGGGGCCATCGCAACATAATGTCATTGATAAAATAGGAATCCTTCAAGTGAAATATGTTTACAAGTATTTCTGTTAGGTTCGCCGGTCGGCGAGGAGGGGGTGGACCCAAAATGCGAGGAAGCCGGGATTA
This sequence comes from Idiotropiscis lumnitzeri, assembly GCF_059441095.1. Classification (NCBI taxonomy): domain Eukaryota; kingdom Metazoa; phylum Chordata; class Actinopteri; order Syngnathiformes; family Syngnathidae; genus Idiotropiscis; species Idiotropiscis lumnitzeri. The sequence continues at coordinate 32,169,525 of NC_142392.1, read as the reverse complement.
GGGTTACTTAAAGGGAATTTATTCAACAAAACGAAACCAAAAGTCAACAAGGTACTAGGGACAAAATAATAAAACAATGAGGGCGAACAAGGGCGCGACAGGACAGAACTGAACTAGACTGTGAAACGGGGACAATAACAAGTGACTACGAGCTATGAACAGGAATGACAGCAAAGAGTAACGGTGTCATGAGAAAAGGGCAAAGCAATTGCAGTGCTGTCCGCAAATGGGGCAATGCACCAACGCGGAGCTGTCGGCACGGGGTGGTTAAGTAGTCCATTGATTAGGGGAGCAGATGGGAGTCAGGTGTGCGGGGCTAACGGGGAACAGGTGCGTGGCTGGTGGGAACGGAGAGCTGAGGGGAAACGCCCCTACTCTGACTGGGGTAAACAAAAACAAGGACAAGGCATGGGACGTGAAAAATGACAACAAAGCCCTGCCATGACCGACACAGATCATGACAGTACCCCTCCCAGAACAACAAGGAGAAAAAAAAAAAAAAATTGTCCAAAAACGAGGGTGGGCGGGAGGGGACCACGGCCCGCGCTCGACGGATGTCCGGGGGGCCAGACCAGTGAGTCCCTTCGTGGCCCTTCAGGCGGCCGTCCGGGTGGCCAGACCTGCAAGTCCCGCCGTGGCCATTCGGGCGGACGTCCGGGAGGTCCAGATCGCCGCATGAAGTACGGCGACGAGGCTGAGACGAGAAGCGGCAGCGGGACGCCGGGCGCAGCCGAGGCAGGAGCTTGGTGCAGCAGCGGACCGTCGGGGGGCGCCGAGACAGGAACTGGGAATGGCGGCGGGCCGTCGGGCACCGCCGACACAGGAACTTGGAACGGCGGATCGTCGAGCGCCCCCGAGGCAGAGACGAGAAGCGGCGGCGGTTCATCGGACGCCGCCGAGGCAAAGACGAGAAGCGACGGCGTGTCGTCGAAGGCCGCCGAGGCAGAGGCGAGAAGGGGCGGTGGTTCATCGGACGCCGCCGAGGCAGAGGCGAGAAGCGGCGGTGCGTCGTCGAAGGCCGCCGAGGCAGAGGCGAGAAGGGGCGGTGGTTCATCGGACGCCGCCGAGGCAGAGAGGAGAAGCGGTGGCGCGTCGTCGAAGGCCGCCGAGGCAGAGGCGAGAAGCGGAGGCGTGTCGTTGTCCTCCGCCGGTGCAGGAATCTGGAACAGCGGCGGGGTGTCGAGTGCCGCCGAGGCGGAGACGAGAAGCGGAGGTGGGTAGTCTTCCACCGCCGACGCCGGAACCTCGAGCGGCGGTGGGTCGTCGAGCGCCGCCGAGGCTGAGACGAGACGCGGCGGTGGGTCGTCGGCCACCGCCGAGGCAGGAACTTGGGACGCGCAGGGCGTGCGCCGTCGGGTCGAGGACTTGAGGCGGACGCAGGGCGTGCTGCGCCGAAACGTGGACTTGGGGCGGACGCACGACGTGCTCCACTGGGACGGGGACGTGGGACGGACGCAGGACGTGCTCCATCGGAATGTGGACTTGAGGCGGACGCACGCCGTGCTCCGCTGGAACGTGGACTTGAGGCGGACGCACGACGTGCTCCGCCGGACGGAATGTGGACCTGGGGCGGACGCACGACGTGCTCCGCCGAAACGTGAACCTGGGGCGGACGCACGACGTGCTCCGCCGAAACGTGAACCTGGGGCGGACGCACGACGTGCTCCGCCGAAATGTGAACTTGGGGCGGACGCAAGAAGTGCTCCGTCGGAACGTGAACTTGGGGCGGACGCAAGACGTGGTCCGCTTGAACATGGACCTGGGGCGCTGGCAAGACGCGGGATCGGGGCTCAGCAGCCGGCGGTGAGCCAGATCGGGGCTCAGCCGCCGGCGAGGAGCCGGGACGGGGCTCAGGAGCCGGGACGGGGCTCAGGAGCCGGGACGGGGCTCAGGAGCCGGGACGGGGCTCAGGAGCCGGGACGGGGCTCAGCGGCTGGCGGGGAGCCGGGACGGGGCTCAGCAGCTGGCGGGGAGCCGGGACGGGGCTCAGCAGCTGGCGAGGAGCCGGAACGGGGCTCTGCAGCTGGCGGGGAGCCGGAACGGGGCTCAGCAGCTGGCGGAGAGCCGGAACGGGGCTCAGCAGCTGGCGGGGAGCCGGGACGGGGCTCAGCAGCTGGCGGGGAGCCGGGACGGGGCTCAGCAGCTGGCGGGGAGCCGGGACGGGGCTCAGCCGCTTGCGGGGATCCCGGACGGGGCTCAGCAGCTGGCAGTGAGGCGCAGTGGGGCTCTGGAGGCTGCAGCTGATGAGGGACCGGCGCTGGAGGCTGCAGCTGACGTGGAGGCGGCGTGGGTTGCTGCAGCTGACGTGGAGGCGGCGTGGGTTGCTGCAGCTGACGTGGAGGCAGCATGGGTTGTTGCAGCTGACGTGGAGGCAGCATGGGTTGTTGCAGCTGACGTGGAGGCGGCGTGGGTGGCTGCAGCTGACGTGGAGGCGGCGTGGGTTGCTGCAGCTGACGTGGAGGCGGCATGGTCTGTGCAGCTGACGTGGAGATGGCATGGGTTGCTTGCAGCTGACATGGAGGCAGCGGCGGACCGGGCGCAGCAGGCGGGCCAGGCGCAGCCGAGACGGGGGACCTGATCCCTATCAGCCTTCTTCATGTCGGCCAGCTGGTCCCGAAGCGAGGAGACCTGCTTCTCCATGTTCTTCTTGCCCTCCTCCTGCTGCCGCAAGCGAGTGGAGAGGCTCAGCGTCTGACGAGTCTCCTCTTGGAGCAAATCCTGTGCATCCTGCAGCTGCGACTCCACTGAAGAAAGGTCTTTGCTGAGTTTGATGTTCTTACCCTCGGCTTCAGTCAGAAGGCTGTTGACATTGTCCAGCTCAGACTGCACTTTGGCCATCTTGTCAGCCATCTCCTGCCTCTGCTGTTCGCTCTCTCCAAGCTTGACCTGCAGCTCCTGAACCTGGTACGCCGCCTTCTTCCGACGATGCTCGGAATCGGAGTTGCCTTGCATCAGAGTCTTGAGCTCGATCTGCACCTCGTCCCATTCGCTCTCGAGAACCTGCTTTGCTTTCTCCACCGACATCTTGTTCCGTTTGGCCTGCTCCAGTTGGTCATTAAGCTCATCAAAAGCCTGGTTGTGACTCTGTCTCTCCGATTCCAGATCCTCCTGCAGCTCAGCGATCTGAGCTTCCAGTTCCTGGATCTTCTTCTGTGCTGGGTTCTCGGCGGCGGCCTCCTCCTCAATCTTTGCCAGTGCAGCCTGCAGCTGCTTCTCCTTTTCGGCCAAGTGAGAAAAGCAGATCTGGAGTTCTGAAATCTGGTCACTGTGAGTGAGTCCGGGTTGCGCTGGGTGTCTAAAAGATGGTCGAAATACTCGAAGTCATCCTCGTGATCTGAGTCGACCAGAACGTGAGGGACCTGGTGCTCAAAATTGTCGGCCAAATCGGAGTCTATTATAAGGTGGTGAGGGATGACTGGGGGGTAGTCGTTTACATTGCCAAGGGGAGAAGAGTCAGACGAGGTACGGAAGGCTGAACCAACGGAAAGGCACGGGGCTGGTCGGCAGGCTGAAGAGGGTGGTTGTCCGAGGGGCGGCGCCCATGACGCCGCCGTGAGCCTCTCGCTGGGTCCTTTCTTGGTCGGTGCATTCTGTTAGGTTCGCCGGTCGGCGAGGAGGGGGTGGACCCAAAATGCGAGGAACCCGGGATTAGGGTAACTTAAAGGGAATTTATTCAACAAAACGAAACCAAAAGGCAACAAGGTACTAGGGACAAAATAACAAAACAATGAGGACGAACAAGGGCGCGACAGGACAGAACTGAACTAGACTGTGAAACGGGGACAATAACAAGTGACTACGAGCTATGATCAGGAATGACAGCAAAGAGTAACGGTGGCCTGAGGAAAGGGCAAACCAATGGGAGTGCTGTCCGCAAATGGGGCAATGCACCGACGCTGAGCTGTCGGCACGGGGTGGTTAAGTAGTCCATTGATTAGGGGAGCAGATGGGAGTCAGGTGTGCGGGGCTAACGGGGAACAGGTGCGTGGCTGGTGGGAACGGAGAGCTGAGGGGAAACGCCCCTACTCAGCTGACCGGGGTAAACAAAAACAAGGACAAGGCATGGGACGTGAAAATTACAACAAAGCCCTGCCATGACCGACACGGATCATGACAATTTCTTTTTGCATTTAGAGATAGAACTAAATGTTCCTGGGCTTGTTGGTAGAAAAGGGGATTGTGGCGTACTCCCTTTTTAAGCCCATAGTAAGCCAAAGATGCAGATGCATTCTTTGCAGCATGCGCTTGTTCACTGATCGAGATCCGTGTAACCCTGGGTGGATGCATTAAATGTATTTTAAATGTTTGGATGAGGTGAAACTATGCACACGAGCACAAAACAGTGCAGAGCCACCGGAGGTTCATTGACTCTCACCCGACCAAGACAGTACAAAGTTCATTAATAAATAAGAGCAATACGTACTTGATTTTTTTTTTTTAAATTAATCCTTTGTGCTTTATCCACTAAAATTCATCAACCGCCATTGATCTTTTTGCCGCAGTGTGCACAGTTTTTGTCAAAAACGAGACAAGTCTGCACAAATGAATCACCCAGCCAAGATTGTCTTTTTCACTCGCGAGGAGCAGTCCGCCAAAGAGAAAAGCGTTCCCGCTCCTGTGCGGCATTTTATTGAAGCGCAGCAAAGCAATTTGTAGATGTCAACTCATAAAGAATGGAAAAACATGAACACTTTGACTTCATCACACTTCTGTTCAATGCGAGCTAAACGGTTTTCTGTCAAACACGGTTCAAGACGTGCATCTGTTTTTGTGGCTTCCTGCTAAACTGCCAGCATATACACAACTCTGTTACCACTGAACTCACGTTTTCCTGTTTAAGAGGTCCATGTTTTTGTGACCTTCTATTAACCCGTAAGCATAGTTTTGAAACATGATGACATGACAAACTTAATTTCTTTCACAATAATATAAAAACATTCGCAGATATAGCAAAAACAAATTGGAGAAGCTGTGGAGCAGAGCACATCAGTCAGACCCCGGGTCCACCATAGTGTCGAAATTCGGAAAATGTTCCATAACAGAGGAATTCGTAATGGGTGGTGAAACACCACACCCTGCAAGTGACATGGAGTATTCTACATCTGAAATTAACTCTGCCAACCGTCTTCACCAATGGGCCTAAATCTTTAGTATGATGATGCGCACCGATAGTTAATGTGATTTGTGGCTCAGCGAACAGAGACAATTCATACCGTTTCCTCTGCTCTGGGGCAAGGCACACATGCGAGGCAGCACCGGTAGACATCACAAATACATAATCCTAATTCAAGATGCGCTTCTGACCCTCGAAATTGCGTGAATACATCCTGACAAACCAAATCATCAGAACTCAGTGTTCAATGCAAAGGACCAATTGGTGGTTTGAATGGGTGGAGGCGGCTACACTACGCAGACCAGAGCAGGAACAGGATGTACCACCCGCGGGAGGATGGAGACCCTGGTCTCAGAGCTGCCCAGTCTACTGGAACGGAGGACAACTTATGCTTCCCCGCCGGATGTGCACAGTCAAATTCAGTCCCACTCGAATTCCAGTGTTTCACAGGTGCGGAATCGGTCCACGGCAGTGACTTGGCCAATCTCAAGAGTCCCACAAGCATGACAGTATTGTTGCTCATTGGGATATGCAGAAGAAGCTTGCAAAGCGTGGAATATCTTGTTCCACCATCAAAAACTGTTGTCCATCAATCGTCACCGGAATGCCAAGACTTGCCGGTCCTTGAATGCTGAGGCTCTGCGGGCACCCCTATTGTGGAATGTGGTCCCAATCGGGTTGAGGCGTCAACTGTGCGTTTGGAAGCCATAGAAGCGTTGTCGGAGGGGGTAGCGGTGGCGCCCCCGTGCTAGAGGAGCTCTTTGTGATGGCACATTTCAGGAAGTGGCTCGGCTTGGACCGCTCATCACCCAGTGACCCCACACCCCACAGCAAGAGCACGTCCCACTCACAACCCATGTCTATAACCAGCCCTACTTCTGTTACGTGACCTTGTTGACTGGCCGGTGCGGACAACAATCCTGCTGTGGCACTGCGTCACCAGAACCTGGCCCAGGAGCAGCGGAAACGGTAAGAGCAGACGCAATGGGAGCTGCATGCGTCGGGGCTGCATTAGCTGCTTCCCCCCGCTTTTATTTAATTTTTTTTCCCATATTCTTTTTTCCTTTCCGGGTGAATTAGCACTCTTGTCCCTCTGAACCCGCAGGTGTAACAATTCTTTTTCTCCATCCAATACAATATTTTCTTTCATCGATGCAAAAACGGGGGTTCTACTCATACTGATGAGCAGTTTCTCATTGACGGACTGTTCCGCATGATGTCAGTAACAGGGAGGCGCACGCCCTCGAGGACGGCCACCCGGCACAGCTGAGTGGTGGTGACACTATTGGACGGGTCACTGGCGGAAGCTTCAATCCATTCGCGTCTCGCCCGTCTCCCATCAGAGCTCACCAACTTAATCCCTCATCAAATTTTACAAATGCCAATTGGTTTTGTCTTCTGTTTATGATTCATATTCAATCCCCATGAACACGTCAACTACTACACGCCAGATCCGTGGTCCACAAAATCGACGACCTGGGATTACAAATCCTGGGAAACCGCTATGTGCGAGATAGCAGTGTGATCGTCGTCACGGAATCCTGGCTGCACGCAGACGTCCCCGACGCTAGCATCCAGCTGGCCGGGCGCTCGCTACATCGCGCGGATCGGACGAGGGACACCGGTAAGAGAAGGGGCGGGGGCTCTGTGTTTACGTGCATGAGAACTGGTGCGGCGATAGCACGATTGTCGAGAAGCACTCTTCCCCCGACATCGAGTCGATGTCCGTTAAGTGCCGGCCTTATTTTCTCCCGAGGGAGCTAACGGTAGTGATTGTCACGGCTGTTTCCATCCCTCCCGACGCTAGCACTAGCACGGCGCTCTCGCTGCTCGCGTGCGTCATCAATAAACATCAGCGGGCCCACCCTGATGGCGTTCACGTAGTAGCGGGAGACTTTAATAAGGCCAATTTAAAGACCGTACTCCCAGAGTTTCACCAGCATGTCAAGTGCTCAACGAGGGGAGACAACACTCTCGACCATGTGTACTCGAACATCAAGCACGCATACAGAGCCCTCCCACTCGCCCCCCTCGGCCAGTCAGACCACCTGTCCTTGCAGCTCGCACCTGCGTACACCCCTCCCAGGCGCAGATTCAGGCCCACCACAAAGACTGTGAAAACCTGGCGTGACGACGCCATGAGTGAATTACAGGACTGCTTTCAAAACACAAACTGGGACCTCTTTGATCATCAGGACCTTAATGTCGACACACATGGACTACATCAAGTTCTGCATGGAAACTGTGTCCCTACACAGGACTATACGGACCTTCCCAAATGCGAAGCCCTGGATGTCCAGCAGGGTTCGTTCTCTCCTCAAGGCCCGTGACGCTGCCTTCAGGTCAGGCGACAAAGCCCAGTACAGGGTGGCTCGTGCTGACCTGAGCAAAGGCATCAAGCTAGCCAAGGCAAACTACAAGGGGAGGCTGGAGGCCCACCTTGCCAGCAACAGACCACGGGAGGTGTGGCAGGGTCTAAGGAGCATCACCAACTTCCGTGGCAGCAGCACGACCTCTGTAGACCCGAGTGCATCGCTGGCAGAGGAGCTTAACTGCTTCTTCGCTCGCTTTGACTCGCCCCAACCGTCACACCCCCGCACTTCATGCTCCAACTCCCCCCCACTCATCGTAGAGGAACACGATATGAGGCGCGCGCTCCTGGCGGTTAACCCCAGGAAAGCTACTGGACCCGACGGAATACCAGGCAAGGTCCTCAGAGCATGTGCCCACCAACTGGCGCATGTTTTCTGCAGGATCTTCAACCGCTCCCTGGCTCAAGCAGTCATCCCCTCCTGCTTGAAAACTTTCACCATTATTCCTGTCCCCAAAAAGTCACCAGCCGTCCACCTGAATGACTACCGTCCTGTTGCTCTCACACCAGTCATCATGAAGTGCTTTGAGAGGCTGGTTCTCCAGCACATCAGGGACTGCCTTCCTCCCACTCTGGACCCCTATCAGTTTGCATACCGGGCTAACAGATCCACTGAGGACGCCATCGACACTGCTCTGCATGTTGTGCTGGGCCACCTGGAACGACAGCAGAGCTATGCAAGGATGCTCTTTGTGGACTACAGCTCGCCATTCAACACGATCATCCCAGACATCCTCGTCGCCAAACTGGACATTCTCGGCCTCTCTGCCCTCACACGCATCTGGATTAAGGACTTTCTGACCAACAGACCCCAGTCTGTGTTGCTCGGCCCCTACACGTCCTCCACCCGCATGCTGAGCACCGGTTCCCCCCAAGGATGCGTGCTGAGCCCTCTCCTGTACGCCCTCTACACCTACGACTGCAGCCCGGCCCACGGCAACAACACCATCGTCAAGTTTGCTGACGACACGACAGTGGTCGGTCTGATCTCGGAAGGTGACGAGACAGCCTACAGAGAGGAGGTAAAGAGACTGACAGCTTGGTGCAAGGACAACAGACTGCACCTTAACACTGCAAAAACAAAGGAGATTGTCGTCGACTTCAGGAGGAACAAGACGGTGCAGCCCCCCCTCTGCATCGAAGGCGTGTGTGTGGAGAGGGTCCACACGTTCAAGTTCCTGGGAGTACAGATCTCCGACGACCTTTCTTGGACTCACAACACCACAGCAGTGGTAAAGAAGGTCCACCAGCGTCTGCACTTCCTCAGAGTCCTCAGGAAATTCAACCTGGACAGGAAGCTGCTGCTGGCCTTCTACCACTCGTCCATCGAGAGCCTGCTGACGTACTGTGTCTCCACCTGGTACAGCGGCTGCACTGAGGCGGACAGAGTGAGGCTCCAGAGGACAGTCAAAACAGCGCAAAGGATTATTGGCTGCCCTCTCCCCTCGCTGTCGGACATCTACACCGCCCGGTGCCTCAGAAGGGCTCTCAACATCGTCAAAGACAATACCCACCCAAACTCACACCTGTTCGACCTGTTGCCCTCTGGCAGGCGCTACAGATGCATCAAATCAAGGACCAATAGACTGAGAAACAGTTTCTTTCCGAGAGCCATCTCCATACTGAACTCTCACACACACACACGAGACCACCCTAACCTTGCGAAACAGCATTGTGATGTGTTTCTATATGCCCTATTCAGTACTGAATTCCATTGCACTGTCTTATTTATTTATCTAATTTATATATTTGTCTGTATTATTGTTGTATTGCACTGGAGAGGGGAGCCCTCTAATCTCGTTGCACACTTGAGTACAATGACAATAAAGGGATTTCTATTCTATTCTATTCCAAATGGCGACATCTGTCGGTGAGTTGGTGACAGTGCTCCACATAGCCAGCAGCCAATCATATCACAGCGGGGTGTGTCCTGTGCTTCCGCCTTCGTGACGAACAGACTGCCATTTTCTCGAAAGAAAAAAACCACGCCATATAAAAAAAAAAATAAAAATAAAAAAAAAAACGACGCCATATTCAGTTAAGTATTTAGGAATTTTCATATCTAAAAATCTTATAGTTAGACAGCATTTAAACTTTTCAGACAGACTTAAAAAATCTCGACAGATATTTGGTTTATGGCTCCAAAGGGACTTATCTATAATAGGAAGGGTACTCCTCTCAAAAGCAGAAGGTTTATCTCGTCTTGTTTATCCATCTTTGTCTCTTTTTGTGAAAGAGTCAACAGTCACTGAAATAAATAAGATATTTTTAGATTTCATTTGGAAAAATAAATCCCACAAACTCAAGAATAGAGTACTAGCTAATTGCAAAGCGGAGGGGGGTCTTGAAGTCCTGAATTTCTGTGATGTTCTTAACACATTTAGGATCACCTGGTTAAGGAAGTGTCTCTCGAATCCAAATTCAATCTGGTATTTTATTCCTAATTACATCTTCAGCAAAATTGGAGGACTTCACTTTCTTCTTCAGTGTAATTTTGTGCCAACCAAATTACCTATCAAACTCTCCAAATTTTATCAACAGGCCCTGCTTGCGTGGGTATTGGCCTTTGTCCACAATTTCTCACCTCACAAAACTCTCCTTTGGAACAACTCCAATATACTTGTTCGAAACAAGTCTCTATTTCTTCCCAAATGGCACGAAAAAGGAATTAATCACCTCCTAAATTTATTTGATGAATTGGGTAATATGCTATCTTATGAGCAATTCATGTCTGTACACAACTTTCCAATTCCTTTTAAAATCTTTAATTTAGTAATACGTGCCATTCCTAATGGTCTGATTCAGCTTATGGCAAACCACTTAAAATATAGTAAAGCTGCTCCTACAGATTCTATTTTAACACTAGACGGAATTGAATTAATAGACATAAAATGTAATAATCAGCATATACGTCGAATTCTATTAAAAAATAACAAAATTGTGCCCAGAGGGAAATCTTTTTGGAATTCTCAGATTTTGGACGTAAATTGGAAAAAAGCATGGCTTTTACCTTATAAATACTGTATTACTAATAAAGCCAAGATGATACATTTTAATATCTTACATAATATATATCCGGTTAATTCCTTAATTTCCAAATTTATTGATATTAGCAATATTTGTTCTTTCTGTGGGAATGAAACTGAGACAATTTCTCATTTATTCTTTGACTGTATGATCACAAAGCAATTTTGGGCTGATTTAACGTTTCATTTCTTTAAACCATCTGAAACCCCCTGTGTTCTTAATCTGAAGGATATTGTTTGCTATTATAGTAACCCAAACGATAACAATTTTGCATACTTAATTAATTTCATCATTCTTTATGCAAAATTTTTTATCTACAAACAGAAATTCTCAAGATCCTCTCCCAGATTTACCCCTTTCCTGATCGAATTGAAATCCATATTTAACTCGATTAAATTAATTAACAACAAGAAAAGCAACAAGATATTGACATTTTTGAATGCCTTTTTCCTTTAAAAGCCTTAATTACATATATCCAGAGACATTGTTCCTGTTTTACTGTGTATTTTTATTTTATTTTATAATATACATTTTTTTCTACATTCATTACCCTTCGTTGTAAATTATATTTAAAGATGAAAATGTATATGTTAGTTTAATACCTGAAGTGAACTTGTGATACTGTTGTGTTGTACTGTCTATTTAAAATGTTCAATAAAGTTTGTTATTAAAAAAAAAAAACAAAAAAAAAAACGACGCCATCTTTCATTTGTCTCGTCGAACAAAGAGAAGCACACGAGTTATCGCCAAGCAGAGCTCAAGTGCGGATTTGTTGAGATTGGCGTTTGAAAATGTGCGCAAGAACGACACCCAAGTACAAAGAGGAACTTTGTGGAAAAAAAGAAGAGAACGAGCAACATCTTCAACTGCTGGGCGAAGGTTGGAACCAGCCTCATCTTGTGTTACACAAAGCAGGTTTGTACCCGTCTTACTCTCATTTGCTTTGGAAAGAACGACTTTCTATCGTTAAAAATATGCATCACAACATTAAGTTGTTTGGGGAAATCGTTCAAGGTTATTGCCGTTTTATTTTTAAATATTGTCTTTTACTTGTCGGTTTGCTGAACATTTGTTTATGCCAAATCATCAGTGCAGAAAATATATGCCAAAGAATAAGCAATAGTGGGGGGTAAACTCCGTGTTTTTCCCAGTATAAATTTTGAACTGAAAATTTAACATTTTGCATTTTCTGTTTTTTATATCTTGTTCAAGCAATTCCTTATGGAAGGAATTCTGCTTGAATCTAAAATATGTGCACACTGCGGCGAAAACATTAATGGCGGTTGATCAATTTTAGTGGATAAAACACAATAAATTAAAAAAAAAAGTACGTATTGGTCTTAATTATTTATGAACTTTGTACTGGCGTAGTCGGGTGAGTGTCAATGAACCTCGGGTGGCCCTGCACAGTTTTGTGCACATGTGCGTAGTTCACCTCATCCAAACATTTAAAATACATGCGCAGGCTCGCTAGCTCGCAATCCTTTATATGAAAAGAAGCAAAAAGATTAAAACAATTATATCTTCATTTTCACACACAAGAAAAAAAAATGTGGACTTCCATACTTTATACTTAATTTTTAAATTATCCCATTTTTTTTTTTGCCTGCAGGGGCGTAACTTTGCCTTGCAGCTGAAGTTTTTCCACGATGGTCCTGTATTAAATAAATAAAAATACATGCAAAAATAAAGGAAGAAAAAACGGGTAAAAAAGATGCAAATATTAGTCAGAAATCCTGGTGTTATGGGTAACATGCAGATTATATCATTCATTAATATCAGTAATTGGGGAGCACATTGTCGGGGGTACATGGAATTTATACAGGGCACATTCTGTGCTAGAATAAACAGCTGCGTGTTAGCGCAAATCTAATTCAAACACAAATAGCTGATGAATGGAATAAAATTGCTATAGTGGGTCTCACCATTCTTATGCGTTTTCTTTTTGATATTTTGAGTTTAAATGGATGGAAATAAATAAGACAATAACCCGTCAAATATTTTTCCCGATAGTAATTGTATTTTTACCTCCATGCTGTGGCTGCGGAGAACTTGGCCCCGGTAAAGAGGCTGTCGTACTCCCCGCGCAGCTTGATCAGCCGCGGTCATCTCCTTGCTCCCTAAAACGTAAGGAAAAGATTAAATAAAATAATGCTAACATGCAGAAATAAGGCAATTCAAATGTTTCAGCCGTACCTCCTATTAGGGCTGGGCGATATGACCTCAAATCAATATCGCGAGAAATTGACCAATTTTACCTCGATAACGATAAATGCACGATAAATTCCCCCCGTGGACTAAAAAAAATCAAAATAAATGCAGGAAATGCATATTGACTGTTTTTATTATTGACCAACTGGTACACATTACTTTCAATGAAAAATAAAAGTACAAAAATCATTTGTATAAATTCCAAAATAGCTTGCTTTGCATGACTTGAACAATGTCACAAAAAAAAGGGTACCTCTTGCAAAATCTTTTTCTGCAAATAGATTGCGCCAAGATGCTCTCATGATGTAAATAATGTCAAATAAAAAAATGCTAAAGAAAATGAAAGAAAATGTCAATGCAAGCCAAATAAACAAGTGGGCATCATCGGGAAAATGTGCCGTCTCGAGTACTCTGGTGCGCAGTCGCCACTTGTCATCTATGTAATGCCCAGTCAGGCTCAATCAGGGATCCATGTTGCGACCCGACCACAAGTCGGATGAGGATGCAAAATGCTTGACATGTCTAAGCTCCCGGCCCGATGTAGTCCATATCGGGAAATATGGCTTCCATGGAGCGTTTAAATCCTGTGCGCGCCACTGGAACTAGAGGAGCTTTATCTTTAGCTATGTGCTAGGCTATTGCGTCCTCCTCTGAGACGTTCTCTCGTATGGTGTCGCCTCCGTTAATGGGCTGTTGTCACTTGTCGAACCTTGCTTCTCACTTTGAACTTTCAGCACAACATGGTTGTGTTGTGGGTGGTGAAAAAGCTTCTGGATTTGAATCCCAGCTACGACAGCGACGTCTGTTTTCTTTCTCGAGCAGACTGTTGGAGTCACGTGACTAGAGGCGCTGTTGCGGTCTTAAAGGGGCATGAACATTGCCGCAGACAGAAAAGGCTTTTCTTTTTTCTTTTTTTTAAACACCGAATTTACCGACATGGGCAAAATGATTTCGGTCATTGTACTAAATTTCGGTAACGGTAAATTTTCGGTTTATCGCCCAGCCCTACCTCCTATGCAATAGTTCTTAGAGCTACCTTAGTTACATTTGGCCGATATCGCAACTAATAAAATTATCTTAATCTGGAGCTAAATATCCAAACAATGCTGCCCAATATTTCTCATGAGTGATGTTTTAATATTGCATATAAATAACTTATACTTACACCTGAAAGTGCACTCCGATGAGGCGGAACACGTGGCTTCGGTAGTTTGCATCTTGCGAGTGTAGAACGGCGTAGAGGAAGAGCGAGGATTTTAAGGCTGCGAAGGTTGCATTCTCGTAGCCTTCACTCAGGGCCCGTCTCCATGGAAACTCCATGGAAACGAGGACAGATTATAAGGCTAGTTCTCGGAGGCCACGTGAATTTGGACACTTGCGTAAAGTGTATATATGCAGGGTTCGCGGTTAACTTTAAAAACTGCTTGCCCATAGGGCAAGTGCCACTAAAATTTGACTTGCCCGAGTGGCCAAATTACTTGCCCGACTTGGCCAAGTGACAATTTTTTTTCTCTAAGAATAAAATGTTTATGGTTGTAAAATGTGCGCCACAAATGTAAATAAACATATAATCTGATTAACATAAATTAATCTTGTTTTCATCATCAACCATGAAACCCTGCTCACAACAGCATGTATCATCCTGTGCAGTTATTGAAAATGTTAATTGTAGTTTTAATAATTAAAATAAATTGGGAAAACGATATTACAGCAATCCAGATTATCAATTTTAAATCCAGGAGAGCCTATTAATTGAGTAATCACATGAGTAAATTGTGAGTGTGGGAAATTTGTGTATTCCTTTAGGACCAGTGCCTGTGGCGCTGCCTCCATAAGTTTCATAGCATAAACAGAACACATGTCAGGTCACATCATGGAGCTAATGAATTAACAGCCAATAATCAAATATTACTCCCTTCCTTACTCACAACTGAATTGTCTACTTAAAAATATTTGAGCTATTTTAGTCATGTCAGAGGAATCCGAAATGTTCGGACGAACTCGTCGCCACTTGTAAACATGCGCAGAAGGGAAGAAAACTTCCGACTGTCAATTTTCGGCCGAAATATCGTAGGTTTTTGTTGTGTTTTTCAAACTTCAAATGAGGATGCAACTACAGCGAGTTCCAATACTGCGGGATTTATTGTCGTCCACTTTAACTCGACATTCACTGAACTAACTGATCCCCGTAGCGCCCGCCCATTGCCCCCGATAAGGCCAATGGACCAAACCATAACATAAGGGGGTGTCTGGGTTAAACCATCACCATACAGTGCACACAAACAGATCACATCGCAGTTTTCGGCGAAATTAAAGATATTTGGCTGCTTTAAAAAATGCTTGCCCGGTCGGGCAAGTTGCCCATAATTTTACCTTGCCCGTGGCCAAATTTCACTTGCCCCGGGCAATCGGGAAGTGGTTAACCGTGAACCCTGATATATATAAAGTGTTCGCAGTTCGAACAAACATCGGAGTTCGAACGCCGATACGACGCGTGAGTGCCAACGCGAGGGTGGGATGCTGAGCGGCGTGCGGGTGTAGATCGCTCTCTTGCTCTCTTCGTGACCAACTGTTGTCGCGTGTGGACGTGCTGCGTTTTGCTCTCGCGTTTTATATAGGTGTACGAAGTGTTTTAGCCCCTAATCATGCCTCCAAAGAAAGTCAGTGCAAGCAGCAAAGGAATGGTTTCGGTGTTCGAACAATTCGCTTTTCGAACAGGGTTCAGGAACGGATTATGGTCGAGAACCGAGGTTCCACTGTATGTATGTATGTATATATATATATATATATATCCCCATCTTCTGTACCGCTTCTGCTCACTTTGAGTCGCTGGAGCCTATCCCAGCTATCTTCGGGCAGTAGGCGGGGGACACCCTGAACTGGTTGCCAGCCAATTGCAGGGCACACAGACACGAACAACCATCCGCCCTCACATTCATACCTAGGGGCAATTTAGAGTGTTCAATCGGCCTCCCATGCATGTTTTTGGAATGTGGGAGAAAACCGGAGTACCCGGAGGAAACCCACGCAGGCACGGGGAGGACATTGAACCCACAACCGATGATGTCTCTCACTGTGAGGCCATCATGCGAACCAGTCGGCCACCGTGCCGCACTGTAGAAACAATATAAGACAAAGTCGCCGCATGAGCTTTGACTTGACCAAACCAAATGTGTGTTCGTCTTTTTGTGTCCTGCAGACGTCAGTGAATATGATCTCTGTTCTGTGAAAGAGGAGCCAGACTTGACTCACATCAAAAAGGAGGAGGAGGAGGAGGAGGAGATCAACAAGTCACCACTGAACGTTGTCCCTATCAAGACTGAAGATGAAAACAAGGATGAGAGTGAGGACAACAGAGGGGCGGAGCCTCCAAGCAGCAGCTCAAGTCATCACGTGACAGAAGGTGATGAAGACCACTGGGGACCATCACAAGTACAAAATGAGGACACATTATCAGACGCTCATCACGATGATGATGATGATGATAATGAGCAAACTAAAGGTGAAAGGGCATGTCACACTGACTCATTCACTTCAAAGCTGTCTTTAAATGGACACAGAAAAACACACAGTGGTGAAAAACCTTTTTCTTGCTCAGTTTGTGGAAAGAGTTTCTCTCAAAAGACAAATTTAACAATCCACACAAGAACACACAGTGGAGAAAAACCTTTTTCCTGCTCAGTTTGTGGCAAGAGTTCCTCTCAAAAGATAAATTTGACAATCCACACAAGAACACACAGTGGTGAAAAACCTTTTTCCTGCTCAGTTTGTGGCAAAAGCTTCTCTGATAGGTCAACTTTAACAAAACATAGAAGAACACACGGTGGAGAAAAACCTTTTTCCTGCTCAGTTTGTGCCAAGAGCTTCTCTCGAAAGTCGCATTTACGACGCCACACAAGAACACACAGTGGAGACAAGCCATTCAGTTGCAGCGTTTGTGCTAAAAAATTCTCCACTAAACAGCATGCGGAGAGTCACAATTGTGCTGGTGAGAATAGCAGCGATCCTTGAAGCTTAAAAAAAAGACAACAAAAAACTGAAGGAACTGACTCTTTGTGGTAAGATGTAAATGTGATTTTGAATGAAATATGATAAATTTAGTTTTGCAAAGCTCTTTTATTGACACTAAGCCAATGTGATCATTGCCAGAAGAAGCAATGTGTCTGAGTGATGATGATTTTTTTGTGTGTTTACATCAAACATGTAAATGCAAATAGTCTCAGTTTCTCTTAAAGGTTTTGGTATGTCAGGAGTTGGCAACTTGATGGCGACTGGAGTCAGCGCTGGTTTTCTCGCTGTGTTTGGCTGGCTCGTGTATGTATGGTCCATTGAACAAAACTCAAACTCTTCAAATATCCCCTCACATACAAAAATTATTTAAATTAATATTGATATAATTTTACATTAAAATAATTGAATAAGTATTGTATTATTACATAAGCAAGCTTAAATATAAATTGAAATAAATGAAAAAATAAGTTGTGTATTTTTAAATGGCCTAATTTAGATATGGGAAGTAATTCTCTTTATGTAACTATGAAGGGACTGGAGCTCACAGAAGTGACCAGTCTTGGTTCTGAAGTTCCGATGTAACCAGATACTGCCCTGAGAGAAAATAGGCCTGAGCATTGTTTATGGTGGGGGCAATTCTCTCGCCAGGTCAGTGACCTTCCAGGGTATGGAAGTAATTTAAGGTGTCTTCAGTGAAGTCCTACTTTGTCCTACTTGAATGAATCCACATCAAAATACCATCATTTATGACACCAAATAATATCCAGAAACACACTCACGCACCACTGAGTGTGTGTTGGACGATATAGCTTCTCTTGAAAGGTCCGACTTGAAAATGTCCTTGCAAGTGTATCTGCAATTAAATCCATGCTTTTCCCTCCTTCGGCCATTGTGGTTTAAAAAAAGCAAGAATATATTTTAGATTTTCGAACGGTCGCCAATTACGACTTTCGGGTGTGTTCATTCGGCATCGCGCCGCCCCCTCACAAGTGAGTATCCAATCACAAAACGCATTCATCACCCTCAGCATAAGGCCAGCGAGAAGGCTCACTGGAACCAACTCGTGATCTGATTGGCTATCGCAACCGTCTAACAAATTTGAAAGCTCATTGACTTTGACAGAAGAGATGCTCGCACAATTGCATCTTAAGGCCTCGGAATGCATAATGCCCACTCCTGCTATTGTGAAACCTGCCTGGCAACACGAGCGAGCGGAATTCTGATTGGTACAACGCTCAGCTATAATATGACATCAATGCAACGATGATGATCATTTTTTTTCTTCTATTGGTTATGTTTGGCCAGCTGAGAAGACCTTGAAGGCCCACCACTGAGTTACATGATAGCCTAAATTAAACTTTACTTTCATCAATAGAGTTAAAGTTATGCTTTATTGTAGGCGTTATGTGATTAATAGTGAAGGATTGTATTACGATTGCTGCCATTATTTTAAACACTTATGGGACAGAAGGTCAATTATTTAATTTAGCAGGTTCACATTTATTGAATATGTTCAACATTGATTAAACAAAAAGCATTCATCAAATGAAAATAGAAGTACAGTGCATCGATAAGATTGACTGGGATTGTAGTCATGGTGTTTACTGATGCATTCATATGCTAAATTTATATGACTTCGTTTAAATGTAAGACCTCAAACTTGCACACATAGTATTTTCATGACCCACACTCTCATTCGGAACAAACAGATTCAGTCTTCTCAGGTCAAGCTGATGACAAACCAGATCGCACTTCATGGAAAAATACGACAAAACACATTTTCCACATAGGCCATAGAAGATAGAAACATATCAAGTTGGGCCGGGGAGGACGTCACAGGGGCGTGATCAAGAACACCCCAAAAACATAATCTGATCTGGGAAAACATAGACCACACAATCTGTACACTGACGAGATTACAGGGGAATGTGAGCAGGAGAGACGGAGAGACTGCCGCCTGCCTGAGAAGGTCAGCCTTGGACGTGGAACGTGGAACGGGGGAGGGAGCAAGGACGACCGATTCAACCTACATGACCCTTGACATAGAAAACCTTTAAAATGTGAGGCTGGGCTGAGATCAGCGCGCCATTTTTCGATTGTACTCGTCCGAGTACAGTTTCTCGTCAGATTAAGAAAAAGACGCCCAGATACTATTTCCTCAAATCCAGAAATCGAAGAAACTAAAATATCGGAACTCTAATCAGCTGTTGTTGAGTCTTTATTTGACCCTTTTCTTCTTGAGTACAAAAAACGAACACGCATTGGAGTAAGTTTGGCTTTTCAGGTTCATTTACGAAATATTTCTCGTTTTCTCGATGGCTCAACTCCAGCAGTTTTGGTGACCCCGACGTGATTTTCTCAAAAAGGGAGTCCTTGCGGCTTGTTCTTCACACTCTACAATATTCCAGGCCTGGACAATCAGAACAAAGGTAGGGGAGAGCCTGTTTATTAGAAGGCTCCTGATTTGTTATATTGCAGAGTGGAAAGACGTGGCCGATTTATTTTTAATTTTGTCAGTGTTTCTGGATATATTGTTTCTGGACTTCAGGAATGGTTGCATGCTTTGTATAGAATGTAGATTGCGCATGGATTACTAGTAATATTGGAAGCGTACGCAGGTGAAATAAGTAGGGGGCTCGGCCGGCAACAGAAATTAGCACCCGCAGTCAAAAAGGGGGACTCCTGCTCTGGCAGTCGAAGAAGGGGATGCACAGCTGACTATCAGAACGTGTGCACGGCGATCCCAATAAAGTGACGCTCAGTATAGTTAGTATAGTATAGTATATAAGTGGCCTGAGGCTGGGAAAGATTGGATCTTTCGGACCGCCATTATTTGTCGCTGCAGAGGCATACACGGTGGAGGGAAGTGCACAGCTGACGAGCTGATGGTCGCACTGCAACCTCAAAAAAGAGTGCGCAGTCACGGTAAAAGAGCGGGCAGTCACGGTATACGTGGTTGACCGATGCATGGAGCGTTCCGGTTGCTGGAATATAGAATAGATTTTAAGGTGTTCCGATATTGTTGACAGTTTCTTGATTTCGGGGTGTTCCAATGTGGTTCACTTGCTCTTTTGTGTGTTTGTGCTGTTGTCTGTATGTTAATTGTGACATGTATTTGTTGTGCAATTGTCTATACGTTGTGTGTGTCCCGTGGCAATTTGTGGCCCTTGCTGTGCTGCGTTCTACTGGGTTGTTGTGTCTCATGTTTATAATTCCCGGTCTATGTCTTATGATGCTCAATTGGTTTAATGTTAGGGTGTGTAGAAGAAAGTAGAGTGTTAATGTCTGGTGAGTGATGATAAAAAGGAGAAAGTGGGGTTTGCGTCCCACACTCACAACAAAACATGCTTAAAGTAAGGTGTGGTGCATACAATATATCATGTGAAAGTTCAAGCGATCGTGTGAGTGAATGCAACCCTGAAGCAGAACAGAACACTTTGTAGACCGGGGCGGGACGCCGACGGCGGTCAGCGATCCGCCGATTGCGCTCGGCGGTGCAGGACAGGGCCGCCCTGGCCTCCCTCCAGACGCAATGCGCCCGCTTAAGATGGAACTGGATGGATGGAACCTCCACCACCCCCTCCTGGGATGGAAACAGCGGAGGCTGGTAGCCATAGGCGGTCATGAAGGGAGAGCGCTCCGTGGCAGACGAGACCAGCGTGTTGTGCGCATACTCCACCCATGGCAGATGGTTGGCCCACAAGGATGGCCGATCGAGACACATCCACCGCAGAGCAGCTTCCAGGTCCTGATTTGTCCTTTCAGACTGTCTATTGGACTAAGGGTGGTACCCGGATGACAGGCTTGACGTAGCCCCCAGGGACCGGCAGAATCGCTTCCACACCCGGGACACGAATTGTGGGCCTCGGTCGGACACCAAGTCCGTCGGGATTCCGTGAAGCCTAAAAACATGAAGCACAAGCAGGTTGGCCGTCTCTAGGGCAGACGGAAGCTTAGGCAAGGCGACGAAGTGAGCAGACTTGGAGAAGCGATCCACAATGGTGAGTATGACGGAGTTGCCCCGAGAGGCAGGCAGACCCGTGACAAAGTCCAGGGCTATGTGTGACCAAGGTCGTGGAGGTATTGGCAAAGGGTGCAGAAGCCCCGCTGGAGGCTGATGCGTTGCTTTACTCGATGCACAGATGAGCCCAAGGGTACGACGAACCCCGGGAGGGCATGCCACCTTGGAGGATTGGCCCCACTTTAGTACTTCTGTGCGAAGTTGGGCCGGCACAAATAACCGGCCCACTGGGCACCCGGACGGGTTGTTGGCATCGTCCTGTGCCCCTTGGATTTGTTGCTCTATCTCCCACTGCAAGGATCCCACCAAGCAATGGTCTGGCACCAGACTGTCAGGTCCCGGCCTCTCCTCCACTGGATCATGGATGCGTGACAGGGCGTCCGGCTTGGTGTTTTTGGACCCAGGGAGATATGTTAAGGTGTAATTGTATCGGCTGAGGAGCAAGGACCAACGTGCTAGGCGAGGATTAAGTCTTTTTACAGTCCGGATGTATGAGAGATTCTTATGGTCAGTGTACACGGTGAACGGTTCTATGGAGCCTTCTAGCCAGTGTCTCCATTCTTGAAGCGCGAGGACCACCGCCAACAGTTCCCGATTCTCCACATCGTAGTGGCCTCAGCCGGACTGAGCCGGCGGGATAAGAAGGCGCAGGGATGGAGTCTCTGGTCGACTGGAGAACGCTGAGATAGCACCGCCCCCACTCCTGAATCAGAAGCGTCCACCTCTACAACAACAGGAAACTCAGGGTTAGGGTGACGCAATATAGGCGGGTTGGTGAAGGCTCGTTTGAGGCCACGGAACGCGGTTTCAGCCCTTTGATCCCAGATAAAGATTGTCTTGACGGATGTGAGACGAGTGAGGGGTAATGCTTGGTGACTGTAATTCTAAATGAAGCGGCGGTAAAAATTCGCGAAACCCAGGAAACGCTGCAGCTGTTTAGGGTTAGTGGGTGTCGCCCAAAATCTACCACAGCGCGGGTCTTGGCCGGATCGGCCTAAATCTGCCCTTTCTTAATAATAAAGCCTAAGAACTGAACTGAATTCTTGTGGAACTCACACTTCTCCGCCTTGACGCACAACTTGTTTTCAAGTAAACGTTGCAAGATGGCCCGGACGTGTCGTTGGTGTTCTCCACGGAATTCAAGAAGATTAAAATGTCATCAAGAGAAACAAAACAACAGACGTTCAACATATCTCTTAAGACGTCATTGATTAGGCTCTGAAAAACTGCGGGGGCATTGGTCAATCCGAAAGGCATTACCAAATATTCAAAATGCCTGAAGGACGTCTTGAAGGCTGTCTTCCATTTATCCCCCTCGCTTATTCTCACCAAATGGTAAGCACTTTGTAAATCTAATTTGGAAAACACTGTTGCTGATTGCAACGGAGCAAAACCAGAGTCCAGCACCGCAAGTGGATAGCGATTTTTAACCGCGATGTGATATCGTTCAGACTCTTGTAGTCCACACAAGGGCGTAATGTCTTATCCTTCTTTTCTACAAAGAAAAATCCATATCCCACCGGGGATTTTGAAGGCTGAATCAATCCCACCGCAAGGGAGTTGGTGATATATTCTTTCATTGCTGTTTGCTCGGGCTGGGATACTTATACAGGCGAGCAGAAGGAAGGGTCGAGTTCGGAAGGAGCTCGATGGCGCAATCATATGGAAGGTGCGGGGGTAAGGATTGAGCCCTATCTTTGCTAAAAACGGAGCGGAGGTCATGATAAACTTCAGGAACATTACCTAAGCAAATCATCTCAAGTGGCGTGGCACGGGTACTAAGTCCTTCTTCCACTGAGCGTAAACAATGGGCATAACAATAAGGGCTCCAATTTTCAAAAGACAGCCTACCCCAATCTATTACCGGTTTGTGAGACCTCAACCAGGGTAACCCAAGAACAATCGGGGCTGCTCTGGAGGGCATGACAAAAAAAGGACCATTTCTCTACGTGGTTACTTGATAATTTTAAGGTTAACGTTTGCGTTACCCGTTTAATATCCGCCAGGAGTCGCCCGTCGAGATTGCAAACTCTCTCGGGTTTTCCTAATTCTCTGACCGAGCAACCTAATTTAGCGACCAACCCGGGGTCAATGAAACAATCATCCGCTCCCGAATCAACGAGGGCACGAATGTGGATACTAGCACTTAGTCCAATAATTTCCCCGTCCATCTCAAGTCTTTTAGTGTCCCCAGGTCGTATGTCCATTTGTCCTCTGACCTCGAGGCTTGAGTTCTCTTCCCCGGAGTCGGGGTGCTCGAGGTGGCGGATAGCCGACTTACAGAATTATCCTTGCTTCTGTGGTGGTGCCCGGCGTGAGGGTCGTGTCGGACATGAAGACACCCGGTGGCCCAGTAAGCCGCAGTAGAAGCAAGACCCGACCTGAGCCATCGCTGTCGTTCCACCTCATCCAGGCGACCTCCTCCCAGCTGCATAGGTTCATCAGAAGGAAGAGGCACTAGGACCCGGGGGTGCGCTGGCTCAGTGTGAAGCTGCTCTGCTCCTCTCTCTCGGTTTCTCTCTCTCAGGCGTTTGTCCAGACGGATCGCCAGGCTGATGAGCTCCTCCAGTGATGCCGTAACCTCGCGGACGGCGAGCTCATCCTTTAAAGCCGAGTTTATTCCTCGGCGGAACACGGTTCGTAAGGCACAGTCATCAAAACCACTTTCCGCCGTGCAAATGCGTAAAGAAATGGAATAGTCGGCCACCGATCGGCTGCCCTGAGTGCAATCTAACAGTTCACCTCCAGCCTCCTTTCCCTCAACTGTGTGATGGAATGCCCGCTGAAACTCAGCCAGGAAAGCAGGGAAAGAAGACCGCAGGTCTAGTCGGGCATTGCTCACAGCCATGGCCCAAGCACTAGCTTGGCCAGTCAAGAGACTCATCATAAATGCTACCTTGGTGCTGTCATGAACATTCGTGAGGGGCTCTTGATCGAAATTTAACCTACATTAATGAATAAACTCCCCACAAAGGCCAGGTTCCCCCCCATAATGGGAGGGGTGAGGTAAATTTGGCTCGCGACTGTGGTAGCCGGGCGGGAGAGCTCCGGTCGCAAAGGCAATCGGGTCGGAACCCGAGACAGTGCGTGACAGCAGGCTACCTATGCGGGCATCGAAATTCTCAAAACGGTGGGCCAGCTGGCCAACTGCGTTGCGGGGGTCCGCAAGCTCAGTCTCCTGCTGTCCCACCAATCGTCCTTGGCTGGCCAGAGCCTTGTAAATCTTCTCTGTGTCCGCAGAGTCCATGGTCGGAATATTTTGTTATGGTATTTTCCATCACAGCTGGAAAATAGGATCAGGACTCTTCAAGCGCAGACACAGAGAGATTAATTTTAACAAAGATATTTATTTTTACAAAAACAGGAACACTATATATATATAAAATCATACGCAATACCGACAAAGTGCAACTAAAGACGCGAGTGGAAAAACTGACACCAGGGGAATAGCGACGGGAACGAAAAAGGTAGTGATGGGTCTAGCGACACCGAGGCGTCGATGCGCGCGCCGAGCTTCCAGGGCAAACCCCGTGTCGGTGCGCGTACTGCTTTGAGAAAGTCACGTGACCACTACCAGAATCGTGTCGACACAGCGGTCGCGCGCCAAACTGTGTTCATAAGGAAGCGCATCTGTCAACAGGATGGACGCTCAAAACAAGCATCGAGTTATTGGCGCATTACTTTGCGTTAAATATCCGCAAGATGGAAGACGTCACTGTTGATGCGCACTCAGAGGTGCAGCGCTATATGTCAGCAGGACACGTTGCACGTACGGAAGACCCGCTCTTATACGTTGTGCACACCGGCCTCTTCAGTGCCTTGTGAGAGGATTTTCTCAAAGGCGGGGGAAATTGCCTCAAAAAAAGAAATAGACTGAATAACAAAACGCTGGAGAAACTAATTTCTTTTGAATAAAAATATTGAATTACAATGAGTCCATTGTCATTCACAACACTTTTATTTGGGCATTCAGACAGATGTTCACTTAATTTATCAACTGCGTCTCAAATATCAAAGATTTTTTTTTTATGAAATTGCATGTATGTAAAAATAATGTGAAAGCAAATGCCTAATCAGAATCAGAAATCCCTTTGTCATTGTGCTCAAGTGTGCAACGAGATTCGAGAGCTCCTCTCTCCAGTGCAATACAACAATAATTCAGTTAAATATATAAATTAGATAAGAGAATAATTAGTGCGATGGAAAGTAATACGAAATAGGATATATAAAAACACATCACGTCGCTAATCAATGGAATTGGATAAAGTTAGTTTGACAGATCAGTGTCAGATGACCCTGTCAAATGTTTCCTGCAAGTCCACCAGGTGTCAGTATTCAGCAACACAGTGTCAACACAGTGTCAATACATTGTGTCACTGTGTCGAAACGATACAGGATGCCTCATCTACCCATCACTAGAAAAAGGCTTGCAAAAGGCAAGGAACAAAATAAACAAAAATCGCTTACCACAGAAGGGCAAGGAAAACCAATTGATGAGCGAGCTCAACCGAGAAAATCAATAAAAGAAAACGGAAACACTAACAATGAACGGGAACAAGTTACACGGAATGCAATAACGAGGTGTCTAGAATTCACAACTTGGGACATGAGCAAGAGGAATATTCCGACGCTGAGTAGTCAGCGTGGAGTGTTTAAATAGTGCAGTAATCAATGACTTGACGAGTGACAGGTGCGTGGCTGGTGGGCGCGTCTCTTCAGCCATGACGACATGAACAGGAACAAGCGCTGGAAGGAAACGCCCCCACTCCAGCTGGGCAAACACAAAACAAAAACATGACAGGACAAAAAGGACCATGACGCAAAGGGATTAGGTTTTTGGGACAGGTTTTAATTGAAACATTTTATGATCATGTTTAAAGAAAGTCTTGAGAACAGGAGATGTCTCGCAATTGATGAGAGGTTTACCAAGTATAAAGTTGGATTAAATAGTTCGGCAGCTGATTTATTAACTGATGTGTATTAAATGTGACAAAGGTGGACGACAGATGTTTTATGACTATGCGACACCAGCCCTGACATGACGACTTTTAAGGGACAAGACAGCATTCCATAAATACCAGACTGCTAACATCCACATCTATGAGGTGTTTGACGTCACAGGTGCAGTATCATCAGCTACGTCCTGGAGATACAGGAGAAACTACATCGCGGGGACTGAATGGGAAAATCAACAGACCCACAGTTGTAAACTTTGGCATACTCTGGCTAAATTGAGGCAAAATTAAGGAACTGCCAGCACAAATCTCAGTGTAATCAAGGCGGACGCGCCGAGGGAGGGGTCTTTGTGTGGCATTGGAAAGTACATTTTTGGTGAATGAAAGTGTGACAGAAAAAGTGTTTGCATGTCTATGAGGTTTGAGAGAATGTTTAAGGGACGGGCCTCAGGAAAGAAACCTGATTGAGGGCACCGGTAAGCCCGAACAGCACGTAGGATGCAATGGACGGACAGGCCTGATCAACCTGAATCCCTATTGCACTCCCAAGTACTGATTTTCAAATTGCTATTGGAGGCAGATTGGACTAATTAAATTCATGCATCAAGTGAATGATTGATTGACGTTAATACACAAAATTTATGCAAAACTGAAAGTGTCAGAATGGAGGTAATTTACCCCTTCTCGCTTGCAAGTGCCACTCCTCCAGTTCTCTCCACAGGTTTGAGGTGACATGTGACCTGTGTGACCAGAAGGCCAGAGAACGCTTCAAAAAGCGCTGCATCACGCCCATCCCGGAGGTTCTCCTCAACAAGGAAGGAGATATAAGATATTGTAATTTAGGGTCCACAAAAACAGATTAAGATATAGTTGTCGCTTTAGCCTGCTCATGTGCCTCGCAGGTTTTATGATTCACATTGGGTGCGCGACTAGATAACACACACCCAGTCCAGGATAGGGCAAAATTTTGGTGTATTGTTTAGACTTTTCCATAATATACGGCACCACAGCGGTGATACTTGAAGTTAATTTCAGTTAAGGGGGCGGTGGCGCTGTTTTTATGAAAAAAAATACTCATTTAACGCAGGCACGAGCATTTGGGATGCCGCGGTCCACCGTCCACTACATCATCCACCGGGTCACTGGGGAAGTGGTGGCTCTTCGCCACAGAGTCATCCACTTCCCCAACACTGCAGGAGACCTTCAGGCAGTGACCCAGGCATTTGCAGGGCTGGCGAGGCACCATGCATTTGCAAAAGTTGCTGGAGCAATAGATGGTTGTCATGTCCGAATCAAGCCTCCAAGTGACCTTGATGGTCACGACTTATAAGAACCGCGAGCTTTTCAGCAGCATAATTATGCAAGCTGTGTGTGACCATCAGAGTCGCTTTCTGGACATCTACATGGGCTGGCTTGGATCAGTCCACGACTCCAGGGTCCTCCGTCACAGCCCCCTTTACCAAAGAGGGTTGTATCCTCCTCCAGGGCACTTCATATTGGCAGATGGAGGGTACCCGTACCACACGACCACTCCCCGTCATCACTCCTTACAAGCGGCCGGTGCAGGGTGTGTGGGCCCGGCGCTTCAGAATGATGAAGGTGAGATTCCGGGCCATCTTTTTCCACACCCTGGAGGTGCACCACACCTTTGGCACAAAATAATCTTTAACTGAATCATCAAAGAGCACAGACACACAAACATGGCAAAATATGAGAAGATGGAAAAATAGATTCATATACAATGTAATGAATGGTTAATAAATCTATCCCATCTTTTGGAGTGACATGGCAGCCATCAATTGCCCCAGCCACCCCTGCAAACCCCCACGTAATGGATGATGTAGTGGACACTGCAACCGGTATGATGCCCCACTTCAAGTCACGAGAGGAAGATCGGGACTCTTGCTCGTGCCCCATCCATGTCATGGGTCCTGGAAGAACGGTTCCATCCATGCTCCAAATGAGTCCCTGCTCAGGCGAAAATTGGCAAAACAGCACTGACACACTCAGGTTTATCCTGCAACAGTTATGAACTGGGGAATGCTTTTTATTTACTGTGAATAGTTACTGTGAGTTATGATGTACTTAATTTATGCCTTGTTTGTCCACCAGTTTTTCAATAAATTAAATTTGTAAGCAAAACAGACATGGTGGAGTCTTCATATTATTGTAAAGGTTTTGGTCTTTCACAAACCTGGGCTTTTTCACTTTTGTCTGAAGAAGCTGATCTCAAGATGTGACTGGGATACAAACTAGTTCATCTGTTTTGAAAGTACCCCGGTTTTTGTTTAATTTTAAATGAATGTTATCTAAATTTTAGTCTTGAACACCAAGCATTGATTTTTATTTTGATCAATCATTTTTTCCATTAAACTAAAAAACCTTTCAAATGTCTCCCTCCTCTCAGTTGCCCTTCCCTCCTCTGCCAACCTCTGTCTCTCCAATTCCTGTCTCCGCATTGCTAAATCATGTCTGTAAAGTCTGATAATTTCATCCTCTCTCCTTCGCTTTCTCCCTCTCAGTCGTTGCTCCAGCTTTTGGCCTCGCTCTTCTTCCTCTTCTACGACTTCTTCTTCTTCCTCCTCCTCCTCCTCCTCCTCTTGCGTCACCCTGGCCCGACTTGGCCCTGGGAGTTCTTCCGGGCTGGCCTGACTTGGCCCTGGTCTTTCCTCAGGGATGGAGGCAATTAGGACAGGGGGGGTGATGGACTCTGTCCGAGCACTCCATCCATAAGTTCGAACCAGGGCCAAGTATCGGCAGTAGCCCTCCCTGCCACCCCTTCGCCAGTGCCTGGGTTTTTGCAATCCTTTATGGAAAGAAGCAAAAAGATAAAACAATTATATCTTCATTTTCACACACAAGAAAAAGAAATGTGGACTTCCATACTTTATACTTCATTTTTAAATTATCCCATTTTTTTTTTGCCTGCAGGGGCGTCACTTTGCCCTGCAGCTCGAGCTTTTCCACGATGGTCCTGTATTAAATAAATAAAAATGCATGCAAAAATAAAGGAAGAAAAAATGGGTAAAAAAGATGCAAATATTAGTCAGAAATCCTGGTGTTATGGGTAACATGCAGATTTATGTACTTCAGTACATTAGTTCATGACCGTTTCAGTGCGTTTTATCATGTTAATGTGGAGGGTGATTCGTATATTATTCATTAATATCAGTAATTGGGGAGTACATTGCAGGAGGTACATTGAATTTATACAGGGCACATTCTGTGCTAGGATAAACAGCTGCGTGTTAGCGCAAATCTAATTCAAACACAAATGGCTGATGAATGGAACCTAAAATTGCTATAGTGGGTCTCACCATTCTTATGCGTTTTCTTTTTGATATTTTGAGTTTAAATGGATGGAAATAAATAAGACAATAACCCGTCAAATATTTTTCCCGATAGAAATTGTATTTTTGCCTCCATGCTGTGGCTGCGGAGAACTTGGCCCCCGTAAAGAGGCCGTCGTACTCCCCGCGCAGCTTGATCAGCGCGGTCATCTCCTTGCTCCCTAAAACATAAGGGAAAGATTAAATAAAATAATGCTAACATGCAGAAATAAGGCAATTCAAATGTTTCAGCCGTACCTCCTATGCAATAGTTCTTAGAGCTACATTAGTTATATTTGGCCGATATCGCAACGAATAAAATTATCTTAATCTGGAGCTAAATATCCAAACATTTCTGCCCAATATTTCTCATGAGTGCTGTCTTAATATTACATATAAATAACATATACTTACATCTGAAAGTGCACTCCGATGAGGCGGAACACGTGGCTTTGTTTGTTTGCATCTTGCGAGTGTAGAACGGCGTAGAAGAAGAGCGAGGATTTTAAGGCTGCGAAGGTTGCATTCTCATAGCCTTCACTCAGGGCCCGTCTCCATGGAAACTCCATGGAAACGAGGACCGATTATAAGGCTAGTTCCCGGAGGCCGCGTGAATTTGGACACTTGCGTAAAGTGTATACGTATATATATATTTATATATATAAAGTGTATATATATGTATGTATGTATGTATATATATATATATATATATATATATATATATATATATATCCCCATCTTCTGTACCGCTTCTGCTCACTTTGGGTCGCTGGAGCCTATCCCAGCTATCTTCGGGCAGTAGGCGGGGGACATTCTGAACTGGTTGCCAGCCAATTGCAGGGCACAGAGAGACGAACAACCATCCGCGCTCACACTCATACCTAGGGGCAATTTAGAGTGTTCAATCGGCCTGCCATGCATGTTTTTGGAATGTGGGAGGAAACCGGAGTACCCGGAGGAAACCCACGCAGGCACGGGGAGGACATGCAAACTCGACACAGGATGGCCGGAGCCGTATTGAACCCACGCCCGATGATGTCTCTCACTGTGAGGCCATCATGCTAACCAGTCGGCCACCGTGCCGCACTGTAGAAACAATATAAGACAAAGTCGCCGCATGAGCTTTGACTTGACCAAACAAATGTGTGTTTGTCTTTGTGTCCTACAGACGTCAGTGAATACTATCTCCGTTCTGTGAAAGAGGTGCCAGACCTGACTCACATCAAAAAGGAGGAGGAGCAGGAGATCAACAAGTCACCAGTGAATGTTCTCCCTATAAAGACTGAAGATGAAATGAAAACAAGGATGAGCGTGAGGACAAGAGAGGGGCGGAGCCTCCAAGCAGCAGCTCAAGTCATCACGTGACAACAGAAGGTGATGAAGACCACTGGGGACCATCACAAGCACATAATGAGGACACATTATCACGCTCTCCTGATGATGATGATGATGATGATGGGCAAGCCAAACGTGAAAGGGCATGTCACACTAACAGTTGGGTATGTTCTCACTGTGGGAAATCATTAACTTCAAAATTCTCTTTAAAACTGCACATAAGAACACATAGTGGAGAAAAACCTTTTTCCTGCTCAGTTTGTGGTAAAAGCTTCTCTCAAAATTCAAGTTTAACAATCCACACAAGAACACACAGTGGAGAAAAACCCTTTTCCTGCTCAGTTTGTGGAAAATGCTTCTCTGTAAAGTCAAGTTTAACTTGTCACAACAGAACACACACTGGAGAAAACCCTTTTTATTGCTCAGTTTGTGGTTAAAAGCTTCTCTCAAAATTCAAGTTTAACATATCACACAAGAACGCACTGTGGAGAAAAACCTTTTTCCTGCTCAGTTTGTGGCAAAAGCTTCTCTGTAAAGTCAAGTTTACGAAGCCACACAAGAACACACAGTGGAGACAAGCCATTCAGTTGCAGCGTTTGTGCTAAAAAATTCTTCACTAAACGTACTGCTGCGAGACACGATTGTGCTGGTGAGAAAAGCAGCGATCCTTGAAGCTTAAAAAAAAGAAAACAAAAAACTGAAGGAACCGACTTTGTAGTAAGGTGTAAATGTGATTTTGAATGAAATATGATAAATTCAATTTTGCAAAGCTTTTTTATTGACATGAAGCCAATGTGATCAGTGCCAGAAGAACCATTGTGTCTGAGTGATGATGAGTTTTTTTTGTGTGTTTACATCAAACGTGGAAATAAAATTAATTGCCTTTGCCTGGAATAACATTTTTTAACATTATGCTTTTCAGTTGTCTTTTTAATCGTACTTAATGGAAAAGGTGTGAGAAGAAACGGTGCTTATGAAATCGGTGCCTTCCACAATCATCAATAAAATCACTTGTTCCACTTGCTCAACTGGCCTTCATTACGCTGTGTGAAAAGGTGAAAAACTGAACTCGAAGTTGAACTCGAAAAAGAGCCAGAAAGAGAAACGCAAGTAGTCTCAGTTTCTCTCAACCTGATGGCGACTGGAGTCAGCGCTGGTTTTCTCGCTGTGTTAGGCTGGCTCGTATATGTATGGTCCATTGAACAAAACTCAAACTCTTCAAATATCCCCTCAGATACATTTAATATTTCGCTTTCTGAATAAATTTCTGACTGGCTAAATACACTTTCTAGGTTGAGCTCTATCAAGTGTTTGAGGTTTGTTGCTAAGCAGAATCTCACTTTGGAAAAAACGTATCATTTTGTCAAATATACCAAATATTTTTTTTCATGCTATATTATATTTTTTATACATTGGATTATTTATGTAATGAAAGAGGGAAATTTTAAAATTGGCAACCACTTACAGACCTAATTAAATTAATATGAAATATAAAACATTTTATAACTATTGAACTCATTGAGAAGAGTCCTAATCTTGAAATAAATATTGAAATACAAAAAATACTTACATATTAAATAAATTCAAATACCCAACTCCGGATGAGCGGCAGAAAATGGCTGGCTGGATAGAATAATTTAAATTGCATACATATTCAAATTAACAAATATGTTAAGACAAAATCAAGAGTGAAATAAAAAGGTTTAAATTCATATTGATATAATTTAACATTAAAATAATTGAATAAATATTGTATTATTACATAAGCAAGCTTAAATATACATTGAAATAAATAAAAAAAAAGTCGTATATTTTTAAATGGCCTAATATAGATATGGGAAGTAATTCTCTTTATGTAACTATGAAGGGACTGGAGCTCACAGAAGTGACCAGTCTTGGTTCTGAAGTTCCGATGTAACCAGATACTGCCCTGAGAGAAAATAGGCCTGAGCATTGTTTATGGTGGGGGCAATTCTCTCGCCAGGTCAGTGACCTTCCAGGGTATGGAAGTAATTTAAGGTGCCTTCAGTGAAGTCCTACTTTGTCCTACTTGAATGAATCCACATCAAAATACCATCATTTATGGCACCACGGCTGGACAAATAATATCCAGAAACACACTTACGCACCACTGAGTGAGTGTTGGACGATATAGCTTCTCTTGAAAGGTCCGACTTGAAAATGTCTTTGCAGCAAGTGTATCTACAATTAAATTCACAGGACCTTTTCAAACGTGTCTTTATCTTCGGGTTCATCATAAACAAAGGTGTTGAATACCTCAATGGCCTCGGCTCCGGCATTGGTTCTCAAAAGGGCTATTTTTCTTTCGTCCGCTCTGTTTCCGACTCCCACGGCAGCAAGGTAGAGCTGGAATTGTTGCTTGAAAGCCCGCCAACTCGCGTCCACATTTCCCGTCATTTTCAGCGCTTCTGGTGGCCTTACGGAGTCCATCTCGCGTCAGTCCTTTTCTTGACCCGCGACCTGGTACCATGTAATGTTCTGTCTTCTATCTTAAGAAGTCACGCAGGTCCAGTGATGCTGCAAGCTTGTGTGTCTTTATTTACTGACTTGCATTCTCGTCTATGTGCAGACACACTTGTTCGTCTGGTAACCATTAATTGCACTCAATCACCTTTTTAAACTTGTTTGTGAAGCTTGTATCAGTCACTTGAATAAGATATTGTAATTAACGTAGACCCACCAAATTTTATATCTATATCTATTTCAATTCCCAGACTGTTGTAAAAGCTTTCTTTGAATACAATCTAGACAGTGGCATCCTCACAGGCATTGCCCCCAGAAACAATTTTCCTACGTATACATTTAGTTTTGCCGATAATCACCACAATCCAGCAGTGTTGGTTCGCATTTATGTCCGAATGATAATATATGATAAGATATAATATGGCACAATGTTAGAATTTGGCTTTGCAAGATGGGCAAATTATTCCTGAATTAAAGAAAATGTAGTTCACTGAGTTGAAATATCTAACTGTTTAAAGATTATAAATTCAGCCCTGAGCTAATCCTCCAATTTTGACCCTTTTTTGGCAAATCCTCAAATCAAACCAAATGAAATAGGAACCATTTATGATAAAAATAAAAAAATTAAAAAAAAATCCCAAAACTAGAATTACGCAGATACCAAATTAAACCATTTTTTACGGGAAGAAAAGGTGCTCTCCAAGACGTAGACAGCTCCAAGAACCGCTGCAGTCTTCACCTCCTATTGTCTCCCGAATGCCTCCCTCCACCTCCAGGCTGTGCCAACTCTGATTCTGTCAACTGGGCGAGGGTGTAGAGACAGTAAAAATATTGGGGGAGCTGTGGAGCAGAGCCCAAAATCAGTCGGGCCCCGTGTCCACAAACCCTCCGGCAGAGACGCACACAGAGCTACCTCTCCCGAGTGACCCGTCTCGTGAAATTTAGAAATTTAGTCACGTTCCCAAAACCGAAGAATTTGTAGTGGGTGCTGAAGTATGATACCTTGTTAGTGACGCGGAGTATTCAACATTCGTAATATAGACGTCTGAACCCAGCCAACCGCCTCTACACACCGCTTTACCATGGGGCCTAGATCTTTAGTATGAAGACGCGCATCAATAGTCAATGCGATTTGTGGCTCAGCAAAAGTAAACAATTCATACAATTTCTGCTGCTCAGGGACAAGGCACGCATGCGAGGCAACGCCGGTAGACATCGCACATATATAATCCTAATGCAAGATGAACTCCTGACTAAATTTGAATGAATGCATTTTGATAAACCAAATCATGTGTGCGATCATATGTACAGTGTACAAGGTACTGGGTCAATTGGTGAATGGGTGGAGGTTGGATCAGGAACAGGGCATACCCACCGCGGGAGGATGGAGAACCAGGTTTCAGAGCTGCCCTCAGATGTTTCAGTTCAGCCAGTGGAATGGAGGAGAGCACCACATATGCTCCGCGGCCCCCTGTCATGGAATGGGGTACCAGCGGGTTGGTGTCAAGAGTGCGTTGGGAGTGGGTAACGGTGGCGCCCCCTGCGCTGGTTGAGCTCTGGGCGACAGGAATGGCACAGGACCAGAGGATGGCACATTCCAGAAAGTGGCTCGGTATGGATAGTTCATCACCCAGTGACCCCGCAGCAAGAGCACACCCCACTCACAACCCCCGTTTATAACCACCCCTACCTCTGTTACCGCAATCCCGACCTCGTTGACCGGCCGGGTACGGACAGCCAGTCTGCTGTGGTGCCGCGTCACCCGAACCTTGCCTAGGAGCAGCAGAAGCGGAAGGCGCAGGTGCAAAGGGAGCTGCATGCATTAGCTGCCCCACCCCTTTTTTTTCATTTTTTTTATTTTATTATTTTTTGCCCTCTTGGCCACCTGAACCTGCAAGTACAACAATTTTTAGTAACGCTCCTTAATCCAATCCCACATTTTCCTTTTCTGATGTCGTGCAAAATGATGTAAAAAAAAATGTGTTCTCCTGAGACTGATTAGCATTTTTTCATTGATGGACTGTTTCACATGATGTCCGTAACCGGAAGGACACGCCCTATGGACGGCCAACTGGAACAGCTGCGGAATGACGACATTATTGGATGGGTCACTGCCGGAAGTCTCACTCCATTCCCGTCTCGCCCTGGCCACATAGACCAGGCCTGTCTCCCCCTTCCTCACCTGAAAGACACAGCCACATCGGCCCCAACAGGGCCAGAAATATCTGATGCACGGCACGGCCAATCTCACCTGAGGTGTCCCCATTCAGCCGGTGACCGTCATGCTGGTCTGTAGGTCTGGCCTCGGCCTCAAGTAAGGACAGTTCCTGACAAGTAAATTTTGTCCCGCATGTAACTCTGTAATCCTGTTTTGAAACAATTCTGATACTGCTTATGATCAATTACAGCATCAATAAGAGTGACTAGTAGCGAGACTGATACCCAATCGCCAGGCTACAATGGGTTAAGTTGTCTGTTATATCCAATCAGACAAGCGTGAGCCCTTGAGTAGACACTGCTTATAATCAATTACAGTATCAAATAATATAATAGTCACAACTCATGATCAATTGCTATGACTTATTATTAACTTCAGGATCGCGGATCGTCGGCGACTTACATGGACAACAAACACTTCACTGCGTTAAACAAGCGGCACATTTTATTTAACCCACAGTATAAAGTGTACAAGCAAGCAAGCAAGCAACAATTGTATCTCAGCTCATAGATTACATGCAATACATAAATCTCATTACCGTGTGCTGGAAGGACGGAGAGCCCCGGCGTCCTCAGTAATGCGAGCAAAAAATACGATGCTGGGCGTCCGCGCGTAGAACCCTCAGCCGACTCCACTTACGTTTTGCCTCCGTCACATTCTTATAGCCAATATCGCACCCCATCCCCTCCCGTTCGAGTGCGCTTTGATGGTTTGCATGGCCCTTTGCACAACCTTGGCCTTTGCCAATCCTTACTCCCTTTTCGATACTCCCTTTTTTCGTTATCGGCTGTACCTTTTCGCATGAGTCAGACATTCCTGGTGCTTAGGCCCTGTGCGAATTCCCTCCAATTATTCCCATTCTCATAACACATAGACACAGCCTGTGCAAATTCCCTCCAATTATTCCCATTCTCATAACACAGACACAGACATCTACTAACGCATGTATATAGGTATAAAATGGTTATTATGCAGCATTTATGTGGTAAAACAACATTAATAAACCATATTTCACTTCAGTGATGCACAGGAATGACATTACAGCTCGCTCCACAGTCTATTTGAAATTTAACTTGTGTAGTGTCAATTAGCATACCAGCAAAGAGTTGTTTTTCTGGAGTATGTCTGTCTCCAATTTGGTTCACGTTCTCTTTTGTCTCAACGATGTGGGTTATCATCATAATATCTTCATATTCTTTTTTATCTTGCTCTTGAATTGCATTCACAGCTCTATCATTTTTACCATGTGCATTTTTTGTCTTACACATAGCAGCAAAATGATTATCCTTCCCACATTTTTTACACTTTTTTCCAAAAGCAGGGCACTTCTTTTTATTCCACTCATGCTTCTTGCCACAAAACTTACAGCAAACATCACCTCTGCTTGCTTTTTCTTGTTTGAGTAGATGCACTTCCTCCTCTGACTGCCCTTGCAGTGTTTTACCATTTTCTCGTGACAACTCTGTTGCTCGACAAATCTTCATGCGTTTTTCTAATGTCAGATTGTCTTCTCTCAGCAGTCTTTCCCTCAGCCCATTGTCGTTTGTGCCACACACGATTCTATCTTTTATCAATGAGTCTCTCAGCTGCTCAAAATGGCAGGTGCTGGCCAAAACTCTCAATTCAGTAACGTACTTGTCCACATTTTCGCCAGGTGTTTGATCTCTCATGAAGAATCTGTATCTCTCCACAGTCTCGTTTAACTTAGGGTTACAATGTTCGTCGAATTTTCTCATCATCTCCCTCACGGTAGTTCTTGCCGACACATCATCCATCAACAACGTGTTCAACAGTTCTCTACCTTCTTCGCCTATGAGGTAATAAAACAGCTTGCATTTCGTGGATTCCTCCGAGTCCGGCATTGTCAGGTCCACATACAATGTGAATTCCTCTTTCCACGCTTTCCACGTCTTCGTCAAATTGTTTGAATCCAAAGCCAGAATCGGCGGCGGTCGCAGTCCTTCCATCGTAGCGACTGTCCGTAGTTAGCTTCCGTGCTAACGAGCTAGCGATCCTTTCAACACTCTCTTCCCGTCGCCAGTTATGACTCACGCGCTGCCACCATGTTTCTCTCTGTCCTGTTTCTCATACAGAGTGGACGATTAAAGCATTGACTTGCTTACTTCACTTTTATTAACTTCTTAACTTTTGCAGTACAGTACGTTACTTCAGTCTGTTGACATAGGGAAAACGTCACTTCCTCTTTCTCCCGTCCGTCACTGTAATCGGCCCCTAAGCAACATAACATAACTAACAATAATATTGTTACATCGACCACATCCACCGACCCGTCCACACCGGAACAAAAACAGCCACCGCTAAATTCTTCTGATTTAGTGTGGAACTGACTGTAATTTTCTCATAGGATGTCCAGTGCTACTCTAAAGGACTGCGACATAATTCAGTAAGTCTTTGTGTCCCGATAACCTCATCTTCACGCGTTGATGCTTTTCGGCGTAGTTAGCTTAGCTTGTTAGCTAGCTAGCCGCTAACGAAAAGAGGCACATGACTCATCGCCAAGCAGAGATCAAGTGCGGATTTTTTGGAATTATCATTTGAAAATGTGTGCAAGAACGACACCCAAGTACAAAGAGGAACTTTGTGGAATAAAAGAAGAGAACGAGCAACATCTTCAACTGCTGGACGAAGTTTGCAACCAGCCTCGTGTTGTGCCACTCAAAGCAGGTTTGTACACGTTTTACTCTCATTTGCTTTGTAAAGAACGACTTTCTATCGTTAAAAATATGCATCACAACATTAAGTTGTTTGAGGAAATCGTTCAAGGTTATTGCCGTTTTATTTTTAAATATTGCCTTTTACTTGCAGGTCTGCTGAGCAATTGTTTATGTCAAATGAAACCAGTGCAGAAAATATATGCCAAAGAATAACCAATAGTGGGGGGTGAACTCCATGTTTTTCCCAGTATAAAATTTACATTTAAAAAAACAAAATAACATTTCCTGGTTTTCATATTTTGTTCAAGCAAGTCCTTACGGAAGGAATTCTGCCTGACTCTAAAAAATGTGCACACTGCGGCGAAAACATCAATGGCGGATGATCAATTTTAGTGGATAAAACACAAAATATTAAGTTATTTTAAAAAATCAAGTACGTGTTGGTCTTATTTATTTATTAACTTTGTACTGGCTTGGTCGGGAATGAGTCAATGAACCTCCGGTGGCTTCGCACTGTTTTGTGCACATGTGCATAGTTTCACCCCAACCAAACATTTAAAATACATTGAATGCATCCATCCAGAGTTGCACGGATCTCATCAGTGAACAAGCGCATGCTGCAAGGAATGCATCTGCATTTTTTGCTTACTATGGGCTTACAAAGGGAGAACGTCACAACCCCCTTTTCTACCAACAACGCCAGGAACATTTAGTTCCTGGTAATAAAGTTCGTGTGGCTCAGGTGGTTTGCATCTCCCCCACAACTCAAAGTTCCTGGTAATTTATCCAAATGACAATGATGATGTATCAGTGGGAGGTCTTGTGTTACTTTGTTACTCATCACTGACACCCTTTGGCTGTTTAGCATCATTGCAGTTCCAAAATAATACAGTGAACTCTTAAAATATTATGGCGTATCATAGTCGAATTTGAATACATATTGGATAACTTTAAAATATACAGTCATTATTCAAATATGTCAACATAAAAGTCAGAGTGAAAGTGTTGTTGCTTAATTTATGTGTAGGGATTTTGACTCTTCAAACGTTAATTTTGTTTTAAAATTTATTTCGAAACAAAAATTTTATAAAAAAAGTAAAAAGGGGAATGTTGGAAAGTACTAGCAGGCTAAATGTCATTTTGGGCAAAAAAACAAAACAAACGTAAATCATACAATAAATAGCGACTATGATGCCAGGGCCCCTTT
Source organism: Idiotropiscis lumnitzeri (assembly GCF_059441095.1). Taxonomy (NCBI): domain Eukaryota; kingdom Metazoa; phylum Chordata; class Actinopteri; order Syngnathiformes; family Syngnathidae; genus Idiotropiscis; species Idiotropiscis lumnitzeri. The sequence continues at coordinate 32,130,568 of NC_142392.1, read as the reverse complement.
AATTCTTTTTGGTATCCAGATTATAATGGAAGCAAAAAGTACCCACAATGAAACTATCTCTAAATGCAAAATGAAAAACTTGTAAACATATTTCACTTGAAGGATTTCTATTCTATCAATGACATTATGTTGCGATGGCCCCCATCATTATGTTAGGGTTCCACAACAGGTGTTCCATCAGAAGCACACAATTGCCTGTGTGTGCTAACTTCAGCTCGCTTCCAGAAACGTCTGTGACTATGTCCGGAATGAAATCGGGCATCAGCCGCAACGTGCTTCCTTTTTAAATGCTCGTTTATCACAGTTGTGCTGCTAAAGGGAGGTTTACATCGTAGGACGTAATTTTGTGAAATGCCCCCATGGTCCGGTCCAAGTTGGGGTCGCACGCATTGCTCCGTGTGCGGCATGGGGTTTGACTTGACCAAACCAAATGTGTGTTTGTCTTTTTGTGTCCGACAGACGTCAGTGAATACGATCTCCGTTCTGTGAAAGAGGAGCCGGACTTGACTCACATCAAAAAGGAGGAGGAGGAGGAGATCAACAAGTCACCAGTGAACGGTGTCCCTATCAAGACTGAAGATGAAAACAAGGATGAGCGTGAGGACAACAGAGGGGCGGAGCCGACAAGCAGCAGCTCAAGCAGTCACGTGACAACAGAAGGTGATGAAGACCAATGGGGAGCATCACAAGTACATAATGAGGACACATTATCAGATGCTCATCACGATGATGATACTTATGATGATGATGATGATGATGGGCAAGCCAAAGGTGAAAGGGCATGTCACACTGACTCATTAACTTCAAAGTTGTCTTTAAAACCGCACACAAGAACACACACTGGAGAAAAACAATTTTCCTGCTCAGTTTGCGGCAAGAGTTTCTCTCAAAAGTCGCATTTAACAAACCACACAAGAACACACAGTGGAGAAAAACTTTTTTCTTGCTCAGTTTGCAGTAAATGCTTCTCTCAAAAGTCTTATTTAGTAAGGCACACAAGAACACACACTGGAGAAAAACCATTTTCCTGCTCAGTTTGTGGCAAAAGCTTCTCTCAAAAGTCACAACTAACAAGCCACACAAGAACACACACTGGAGAAAAACCTTTTTCCTGCTCAGTTTGTGACAAGAGTTTCTCTCATAAGATAAGTTTAACAAAACACACAACAACACACAGTGGTGAAAAACCTTTTGCTTGCTCAGTTTGCGGAAAAAGTTTCTCTCGAAAGTCTAATTTAGTAAATCACTCCAGAACACACAGTGGTGAAAAACCTTTTTCCTGCTCAGTTTGTGGCAAAAGCTTCCTGCATAAATCAACGTTAACAATCCACACAAGAACACACAGTGGTGAAAAACCTTTTGCTTGCTCGGTTTGTGGAAAATGTTTCTCTGAGAAGTCTCAGGTAACTAGACACGCAAGAACACACAGTGGTGAAAAACCTTTTTCCTGCTCAGTTTGTGGTAGACGCTTCTCTGTAAAGTCAACGTTAACATGTCACACAAGAACGCACAGTCGAGAGCAGCCTTTTTCCTGCTCAGTTTGTGGCAAAAGCTTCCTGCATAAATCAACGTTAACAATCCACACAAGAACACACAGTGGTGAAAAACCTTTTTCCTGCTCAGTTTGTGGCAAGAGTTTCTCTCTAAAGACAAATTTAACAATCCACACAAGAACACACAGTGGTGAAAAACCTTTTTCCTGCTCAATTTGCGGAAAAAGTTTCTCTCAAAAGTCACAATTAACAGCGCATTCAAGAAAGCACGCTGTAGGAAAACCTTTTTCCTGCTCAGTTTGTGGCAAGAGTTTCTCTCAATATACACAGTTAACAAGCCACACAAGAACGCACAGTGGAGAAAAGCCATTCAGTTGCAGCGTTTGTGCTAAAAAATTCTCCACTAAACAGAGTGCTGAGAGACACAATTGTGCTGGTGAGAATTGCAGCGATCGTTCAAGCTGATAAAAAAAAGACAAAAAAAACTGAAGGAACTGACTGTTTGCGGTAAGATGGAAATGTGATTTTGAATAAAATATAAATTTAATTTTACAAACTTCTTTTATTGACACTAAGCCAATGTGATCAGTGTCAGAAAAACCAACGTGTCTGATGATGAGTTTTTTTTGTTTTCATATCTAACATTATCAATGAAATTAATTACCCTTGCAGAGAACATTTGTTAATGTTATGCTTTTCAGTTGTCTTTTTCATCGTACTTAATGGAAAAGGTGTGAGAAGAAATGGTGCTTATGAAATCGGTGCCTTCCACAAGCATCAATAAAATCACTTGTTCCACTTGCTCAACTGGCCTTCATTACGCTGTGTAAAAAGGTGAAAAACTGAACTAGAAGTTGAACTATAAAAAGAACCAGACAGAGAAACGCAAATCGTCTCAGTTTCTCTCAAAGGCAGTTCAGTTGAATATGTTTGTCAAGTTCATATTTGGGAACTGTCAGAGAAGTTTCTGCAAAACAACTGGACAAGCCTTCTGACTGTACAACTGAATCTACCAGCCAAAATTGTCTTTGTCACTTGCGAGGACCTCTCAGTGAGAAGGCCCAGAGAAAAGTTTTCCCACTCCTGTGCGGCGTTTTATTGAAGCACAGCAAAGTGTGACCCACGAAATATGTGGTCACAGTTTGGTTCATTTGGGATGGTTGATGTGAAGGGAAATCCATTTTCCAGGTTGATTTGAAACGTGTGCGTGTTTCGACAGCAGAGGGCAACACGTTTGGGTCACACTTCTGTTAAATGCGAGCTAAACGGTTTCCTGTCAAACACGGTTAAAGACGTGCATCTGTTTTGTGGCTTCCTGGTAAACTGCCAGCATAGTAAAGGATTTGATACATTTGACTATAAAGGATTTTATACGATTGACTACAAGTTAAATGTATTCAGTTTAATGCAATAAAGATATTTACTGACTGGCCTTTAATTCAATGTACAATAAAAGGTCAGAGCAGGCTGTGTGAAATGCATAGGTGGCAGATGTTTTGTACAGGACGAGCTGCACTTCTGAGAACTGGGTGTGCTGACGCAGAATGTTCCAGACATCAAGGACATCAAGGCGCTGTTGTGTGAGATTGGTAAAATGGTCGACCGCAAAAGCAGAATAACAGATCCAGTGGCTCATTGGCAGTTGAGCACAAACAACTGCCTTGGCGCGCACATGGGAAGAGCCGACACGCCATCCTGCGGGGAAGACAACCAATAAGAGAAAGCTAAAGTTAGCTGCAGATGACACATAGCAAATAGGAGAGTAGTAGGATGTCTTTGCTTTGTTTGTTGAAATGTATAAATGATCCTGGGCAACTCAGGGGGGGGGGCACAGAACGTGCACCGCCTGAGTAGGAGCTTGAGGAACTGGCAAGGGGCCGGCACTCGGGGCGGCAGCAGGCGAGGGGCCGGAACGGGAGACTGTAGCTGTCTAGGAGCCGGAACGGGAGACTGCAGCTGTCGAGGAGATGGGTCTGGGAGCTGCAGCTGGCGAGGAGACGGCACTGGGGGCCTCATCCCTAGCAGTCTGCCGCTATAGGGATTTAGGGGAACGAGGGACCGAGACTACAGGTGCTGATGAACGTGGTCTACAAAATGTGGGTGGAACGGGACAAGGTGCAGAAAATGATAGTGGACGAGGTGAACAAAGTGGCTGTGAAGAATGTGCCTCAGGGTGTGAAAAGCGGGTGTTCCGATGACTGGTGGCAGTTCCTTTACTTGGGAACCGTCGTTGACCACCCCGCGGAGGTCCGGGATAGATGGCCAAACGTGTGCCCAAGTAAAGGTCTGATGGACTAGACTCAAAGGAATCAAAAGAAAAAGGTAACAAAAACTAATAGTGGGTAGGGAACTGACTGGGCCTAACAAAATCTGTGTCGCACTGGGAGTCTAGAAGGTTGTAAATGTATTCAAAATCAGAATCTACAAAAATGTGGGGAGGTGAAATGGCTGGGTGCTGTGAGTCATAACTAGACGAAGAGGGAGAAACAGGCGTGGAATAAAAAGCACGTGAAGGGTTTGGGGTTGGTTGACAGGCTGAGGGGGTACCAGCTAGAGCGGCGACGGCGAACTCGTCGGCGTGTGCTTCCTGCTGGATCCGTTGTTGGTTAGTCCATTCTGTCATGTTGCGCTGGAGGTTGAGGAGGACCCAAACGCAGGGAAGCGAGGAGTGGGAAACTTAAAGGGTATTCATTAAACAAAAATAAAAGGCCAAAGTTGGAAGGGAAGGCATTAGCACTTTGGAGGAGAAAGTGCGAGCCGTGAGGGACTGGCCTACTCCCAGCAACCCGCGTGAACTGAAGAGCTTCCTTGGGCTGGCATCCTATTACAGGCGATTCGTGCGGGGTTTCTCATGTCTAGCTGCACCGATTTTCTACCTGCAGCGGAAGGACACTGATTTTGACTGGACTCCCGAGTGCAGACGGGCCTTCAGCTCTCTAAAGAAGGTGCTGACGGAGGCACCCATTCTCGTTCCCCCAGACGCCAACCTGCCGTTTGTCCTGGACACTGATGCCAGCAATGTCAGAATTGGGGCGGTTTTGAGTGAAGTGGGGGCAGACGGCGAGATAGTAGTGGCATACTTCAGCAAAACCTTGAATAAGGCTGAACGGCGTTATTGTGTCACACGAAGGGAACTGCTGGCAATTGTGAGAGCCATTAGCCATTTTCGATATTGTCTGTCGGGTTTCCCCTAATTGTACACACTGACCATGCGGCACTCCAGTGGCTATTGTCTTTTAAGGAGCCTGAAGGACAGATTGCACGCTGGCTTGAAGAACTGGCACCATGTGTCTTCCAAGTTGAGCACAGGGCTGGAAATCACTATGCCAACGCTGACGTTATGTCTCAACGCCCTTGTGCTCTTGCTGATTGCCGCTTCTGCGAGAAGAGAGAGACCCGAGAGAAGGAACTTTGTGGTGATGAGCAAAGTCCCGCACATGATCATGTCGACCCCGTATGTAGGGAGGTCAAGGTTGTGGGAGCACCTGAATAGAGGAAGCAGCAGCAACAGGATGTTGACCTCCAACCTGTATTGCAGTGGGTCGAGTCAGGTCAAAACCCTAAGTGGGAGGACGTCGCTGGACACTCGCCTGTCACTAAAGGACTGTATTCAAAGATTGGGACTCTTCAGGTCAAGGATGGGGTGCTCCAGAGAGCTTGGAAGGAGCCTGCTACTGGGGTGGATAGATGGCAGGTGGTCGTCCCCAGGGCTCTGAGAGAGGCTGTGTTGAAAGCTTCTCATGGGCCTGCAGGGGCAGGACACTTTGGTGTGTCGAAAACACTTCGCAGACTCCGGCAAAGTTTCTATTGGGGCCAACTAAGGCGAGATGTTGAGGACTTTTGTCGCCGTTGTGACCTCTGCACAGCGCACAAGGGCCCACCAGGCCGGTCTCGTGCCCACCTCCAACAGCTAGCAGTGGGCACTCTTATGGAGAGGATTGCGGTGGACATAATGGGCCCCTTTCCACGCACTGACAAAGGCAACCGTTATGTCCTAGCTGCTATGGACTATTTTACGAAATGGCCAGAAGCATATGCCATCCCCGACCAAGAAGCAGAGACTGTTGCAGACGCGCTGGTTGAAGGCATGTCTACAAGGTTTGGGGCAGCTGAGGTCATTCACAGCGACCGAGGGAGAAACTTTGAGTCGGCTGTGTTCACTGCAATGTGTAAGCGACTGGGCACGAGGAAAACGCGCACAACACCTCTGCATCCTCAAAGTGATGGGCTCATTGAGCGCTTTAACAGGACCTTGGCAAAACAACTCGCAATTCTCACAGCGGAGCACCAACGAGATTGGGACAGGCATCTCCCTCTGGTTTTGTGGGCCTACAGGTCTGCTGTACAGGATTGCACTTCATGTACACCTGCCCTGCTCATGCTGGGGCGTGAGCTACGGACATCAGTGGAAATGGCTTTTGGCAGACCCCTGATACACCAGCCGTGCCACCAGGACCGGAATATGCCAGGAGACTCCATGACAGGTTGGAGTCAGCACATGTCTTTGCTCGCGACCATTTACAGAAGGCAGGTGTAAGGCAGAAAAGGAATTATGACATGAAGGCCAGAGGGATGGACTTTAAGGCTGGAGACCTGGTTTTGGTGTACAGCCCAAAAAGGAAAAAGGGCAGGTGTCCTAAATTGGACAGGCACTGGGTGGGGCCGTGTGGCGTGCTGGAGAGGATAGGAGAGGTGGTGTATAGGGTGCAGCTGCCATGTGGTGGCAGACGGGTAGCCCTCCACAGAGACAGACTGGCCCCATATTGAGGTGATGCCGTTCCACAGCAGCACACTGGGTCGCGGACACACTCACAGCAGGTTTCGACTCCCACCCCTCCAAGACGGCGGATTGTGCCTCCACTCTCACCCCCACAGGCAGCTACTGTTGAGGACTCATCGCCTGATGCTACACTGGCTGTTCCGAGCGGACAGGCCTCGGGGCGGCCTCAGCGACAGAGGAGACCACCGGGTCACCTCAGTGACTTTGTTGAATGACGCCCTCGGGACGAGGTTCTTGATAAAGGGGAGGGCAGTGGAGCGACTTTGTAAATAGTTCAAGCGTTCTGTGTTTTCCTCTTTTCTGGGGAGGCTGTGAAGGCAGCGGGGAAGCGACGGGAGTGAATGTTATGTTGTTGTCGTTGTTGTTTTAGTGTTCTGATCGGCGTGGTTGCGGCCAACAGCAGCCGTTTCTGGCTTAAAAATAAAAGTGTTCGCTAATGGACAAATCGGCCTGATTTATTATACAACGTTACAATATTTTAGTTTTTCCAAGTTCCTTGTTTGCCTTTTGTTTTGTTTATTAAATACCCTTTAAGTTTCCCTCTCCTTGCTTCCCTGCTTTTGGGTCCTCTTCAACCTACTCCACAACTTGACACAAACATGTTGACATAAAGTATCACTTTATCACGTCAACTGTTAATAATAGGGAGGCTGTCCAAACGACGACATGGTGGCAGATGTTTTAACAAAACCAGCAACAAAAGTAAAATTCAAGTTCATATTTGGGAGCTAAAATGTTTGTTAATGTGCATACGGTTTAAATCTTACGTTTTTCCTTTGTTTGGAAGGAGACAACAATTATTTGCATCGCAAATGGCGACATCTGTCGGTGAGTTGGTGACAGTGCTCCACAAAGTCAGGAGCCAATCATATCACAGCGGGGTGTGTCCTATTCTTCCGCTTGAGTGCTGAACAAACTGCAGTCTTCACGCAGGAGATCCATTCAGCACTACTTGGGAAAAAAAGACGCCATCTTTCATTCGTCTCGTCGAACAAAGAGAAGCTCACGAGTTATCGCCAAGCAGAGATCAAGTGCGGATTTGTTGAGATTGGCGTTTGAAAATGTGTGCAGGAATGACACCCAAGTACAAAGTGGAACTTTGTGGAATAAAAGAAGAGAACGAGCAACATCTTCAACTGCTGGACGAAAATTGCAACCAGCCTCGTGTTGTGCTACACAAAGCAGGTTTGTACACGTCTTACTTTCATTTGCTTTGTAAAGAACGACTTTCTATCGTTAAAAATATGCATCACAACATTAATTTGTTTGGGGAAATCGTTCAAGGTTATTGCCGTTTTATTTTTAAATGTTGCCTTTTACTTGTCGGTTTGCTGAACATTTGTTTTTGCCAAATGAAATCAGTGCAGAAAATAAATGCCACAGAATAACCAATAGTGGGGGGTAAACTCCATGTTTTTTCCCAGTATAAAATTTGAACTGATTAACATTTTACATTTTCTGGTTTTTATATCTTGTTGAAGCAATTCCTTATGGAATGAATTCTACCTGACAATGGCTGTTGATCAATTTTAGTGCATAAAACACAAATTATTAAGTTCAAGTACGTATTGGTCTTATTTATTTATGAACTTTGTACTGGCGTAGTCGGGTGAGAGTCAATGAACCTCGATGGCCCTGCACAGTTTTGTGCACATGTGCGTACTTCACCTGATCCGCGCATGCTAGCTAGCGCATCTGGCAAGACCTTTGAGCATTTAATCCATATCCTTGATATCAGACATTTGCGTATTTCACTAGTGCGGTCTTTTCCAGCACTAGTTATACGTTCAGCCACACTAGTGATGCCCTTTGTTGTTGTAGTAGTTGCACAGAAACTCTGACAAGTGACTCATTTTCAGCAACATGTTAAATAGTAAAACGTGGATTATTCCAACATGTTAACTAGTGACATATGATTTCCTACACTAGTTAACTAGTGAGAGCGAAAATACCCAATAGTTAACTTGTAATGGCTAGAATACTTCCTAGTCGACTTGTGAAAGCCCTTTAAGCCTTAATATTTCTCTAGTAACTTTCAAAAATGTTACTTGTCAACTAGTGATGCCCCAAATTTCCACTAGTTACACTAGTGAGAAATTTTGACTGAACTAGTTCAACTAGTTGGCGGCACGGAGGCCGACTGGTTAGCACGATGGCCTCACAGTGAGAGACATCATCGGGCGTGGGTTCGATCCCGGCTCCGGCCATCCTGTGTGGAGTTTGCATGTTCTCCCCGTGCTTGCGTGGGTTTCCTCTGGGTACTCCGGTTTCCTCCCACATTCCAAAAACATGCATGGCAGGCCGATTGAACACTCTAAATTGCCCCTAGGTATGAGTGTGAGCGCGGATGGTTGTTCGTCTCTGTGTGCCCTGCAATTGGCTGGCAACCAGTTCAGGGTGTCCCCCGCCTACTGCCCCAAGATAGCTGGGATAGGCTCCAGCACCCCCCGCGACCCTAGTGAGGAGAAGCGGTATAGAAGATGGATGGAAAGTTCAACTAGTGAGGTCCAAAATGTTTACTAGTAGAACTAGTGGATGCCAAACTGCTCACTAGTCAACTAGTTACACAAAAAACTAATGAGAAGGTGGGGCAGATGTGTGCATCCAGGATTACTATTGGCTCTACAGTTAAATACACGAATCAGAATTCAGATTTTGTCATTGTCCCACCCACTTTATTTGCACATGTTTTATACAAGTTGACAAGTGGTCCTGGGGAACTGCAGCTAGTTAACTAGCAGCTGCCTCTCATTGGCTACATGTTGACGAGTGAATGCATGAAGCCAAACTACTTAAAGGCTTGCAATCTATTTTGGCCTTCCAAGTTAACTAGAGAGGCTCAAAATATTAACTAGTAAACTAGTACATGCTGAGATATCCACTAGTTACACTAGTTGTGCTCATTTTGACCTCTCTTGTTAACTTGTAAAGCTCATGTATTCTAACTAGTAAAGTATTTGGGTTCAAAGTGAGTCACGAGCAAACAAGTGACAATTATTTTCACATAACTAGTTCACAAGTGGATGACAAAATTGCGCACTAGGTGACATGTGCACACAACAAGTTAACTTGTGAAATCATCAAATTTGAGAAGTTGATTTGTTTCCCAGTTACAACGCGTTACAAGTTCACAAGTTGTGCACACATATCCACTAGTAAGCAATTTTGGTTAACTAGTATGATATAAATGCCAGCTAGTATGCAAAAACATTAGCTAGTATACCAAAAATCCCCACATGTTAGATATTTGTTGTGCACAATGCATCACTCGTGATGCATAACCTTTAACAAGTAAAAATAAAAGGCCAACATGTAGGATAAAATTCAAACATGTTCAGTCAAATCTTGCACAGGTTCTTTTCTGTGTCTGACAAGTGAGACAAAATTCCTTCTACTTGTTAGCTAGTTAAATAAACATCAGTGTCACTCATTAACGAGTGACTCATTGTGGACTCAACTAGTTCACTAGAATGAAAACATGTGTTTCACAAGTTAACGAGTGGGGTAAAAATTAGACTAACCAGTGGCTATCTTTGCATTTACTAGGAAACTAGTTCACATTTTGAACCTCACTAGTCAGCTAGTAAGGTTGGCAAGATCTCAACCAGTGTGACTAGTGGACATGTTATCCCTTACTAGTGAGCTAGTGAGCATTTGAGAATCTGACAAGTCAGCGAGTAAGGCCAGGAAAAAGCTAAACTAGTGTCACTAGTGGACATTTGGCCCTGACTAGACAACATGCAAAATGAAATATGTGACCATTGTTGTCTCTAAAATGACTCATACACCAACATGTTCACTAGTGAACTGCATTCAAATGAAGCAGGCGGGACAAGTACTTTGATTGGTCAATATCTAGATGAGATCTCTTGACGCTTTAACCCTTAAGAGCCCGGCCCGTCATACCTGTTATGAAAAGAGTGATTGTATAAAAACATTTCCTACTTATGATTAATCTTACTCTCTCTCCCTCTCCATATGCAGGCTGGTGTGTAGTTATATAAAAGAGAAAACATGTACAATACTTTCTGTGTAGTAAATATTAAGCTATTAAATATTACATAATATAAAATATGTCATATGTCACTAATTTCAGACTACCGTATACCAAAATCATGAGCAGTGACTGGTTAGATTATATTAATTTGAAATGGACCGCCAATAGGAAACCATTGCATTCTTTCCTACTGATCCCCATGAGCTAAAAAATGCGCACTAGTTTACTAGTAACCTTATTTTAGCGCTTACTAGTTAACATGTAAACTAAAAAATGGCCATTAGATGTTAAGTCAAGTCAAGTCAATTTTATTTGTATAGCCCTTAATCACAGACAGTCTCAAAGGGCTTTACATAGCCACAATCGACATCCCCGATCTTAACCCCCAGGAGGGCAAGGAAAAACTCACAAAACCTCATTAGGGGAAAAGTGAGAAACCTTGAGAAGGGACCACAGATGGGGGAATCCCCCTTCCAGGATGACCAGGCTGCAATGGATGCCAACTGGGCAACATTTGACACATACAATGATGCTATGCAATAATAGATTAGATAATATAAGAGTCAATTGAATGAAGTGCTGCAGGAAGATGACTTCAGTGGAGTGGGTCCTCATCCAGGGCCGTAATATCCATGGCAGCATATCCGAAGATGAGCCTTCGATCTTGTACCGGTCAGTTGGTGTAAATTCAGTACAGCCACTTCCAAGTGAATCGCCATCACCTAATTCGGGGAATTGGGAACAGAAAAGAAAGAACAGAAATAGCAAACAGGCCAACAAGTAGTTCAATGAAGTGCTGAAATATAAGGAAATCAGAAAAGGCGCTGCATGAAGACGAATTCGGCAGAGCAGGTCCCTCCCCGGTTGGTCAGTGCCGTAATCTTCATTGCAGGTCACCATCACCTAATTCCCAAGCAGGGAAGAGGGGGCAGAAAAAAGAAGAAGCGGCAGTAAACAGGCCAACAAATAATTAAATTAGATGCTAAAGTATATAAATAAATTGATCAAATGTCGCGCTGCAGGAAGACAACATCACTGGAACAGGTGCGGATTAACTAGTATGCTAGTAACGAGTGGGCAGTTTTTAGCTTACGGGTGAACTAGTGTGCATTTTTTGAGCGCACTAGCTCACTAGTAAGATCATTTTCGTATCTTACTAGTGACCATGTAAACCCCTAAATGCTGTGGCGGACTAGTGTGAAATGCATGCTCAAGGCCATAGAATAAATACTCAAATGGCATCCCTCGGCAAGGCTTTTCAACATTTATTCAACGGGCGTCTTGTCACTATCCTCCATTACCCAGGATTCCTCCGACATAACGTTTGTTCTTCGGACAGCCAATCACGATACATAAAATGCCAACCAGCGACATAAGCCGAAGAGAAAACCTTCAGAGGTATTGCAATGTTTTTTGTAAATATTACTCTATTGTGATACAACATTTGATTTTACGATTATTTTAGGCGACAAAGTAGTGGTGTAAACATCAAATGTGTGGTCAATTTATCAAGATAAGCCCTACTTAAAAACTTGCTTCAACGATTTCGGAGACGTCGGTGCCCGGTTTTGATTGTGGATGGCGGCAGTTCAACGCTCACAGTCGCCGCCGAGAGCAGCTTCATGTTGGCAGGACTTTCTGTAATCTGCCGCTGGTAGTTTTATAGCGATTGAACTGCAAAAGATGAAGTTTTACGAGCATCTGACGCTCACATTTTGGCTTCACTGTGTCGTTTGTTCATTGCTCACAAGCTAATACGGTAGGAACAAGAGTTCAATTAACGTTGGAACATAATCACTCATTATCGTTTGCTAGCTGCGTTTGTATATTTGAATGATTTTCTTGCCTTCATTACACGCAGTATTCGTATTCCTTTGTAACTGTGTATTATAAATAAGGTTGCGCTATATGTTACTGGACAAACTATAGGTCCTGTCTGCTTGGAGACCCCACAGCAGATGAGCAGCTCCATTCGGACCCTTCTGACGGCGCTTCTTCTGCAGCGCGATACTGTTCATAGAAGCTGGAGAGTAACAGAAAGAACATCAAGAGGGGGAGAGACACAACTTCCTCCCGAAATCTTGATTAATTAACCATTTATTCATGGTTAAATTCATTATATATTTCATGTATCTTATTATGTTTACAATAAAATATTTTTCAACTATATTCTGGATTTGCATTGTCTGAAATTAAGTGGTGAAACCACAACTAATATTTCCTCCAACATCGAACCTGCTCGGTCACATCTTCCATCTTAAAAAAACAAAACACAATCAGTGGCTTCAATAAAGATTGTAGAAACCTCTAAATGCACACACATTCATTTATTGAATATAACAAGGTAAGAAGATTGTGTTTTTGTATTTACTTCCGTTGTTTTTCCACGACAATCAATCATTGGAGACGAGCCTAGGGTGACGTCATCAAGTTTTATATATATATATATATATGCATTTATACATTGTTAGGGATGTTTCTATCAAAACAAGCCTGAACAAATGAATCAACCAGCCAAGTTTGTCTGTCATTTACGCGCGGGGCAGCCCTCGAACTCCGAGGCGAAGCCAGCGTGTTCGACTGCACACATGGTTTTTATTTGCATCAGCATAAGCAATTTGAATATGCAATACAGAATGGGAAACTTGACATTTGACTCCATCACACTCTTCCAGCCTATTCTAATGGTTTCAGATTACAAGACATCTTTTGGTGTATGGTGTATTTTCACAAGGCCTGACACATACAAGTTATCTCTCTGGCCATGACGATATTGTTGCTTTAGAGGTACCAAGCCTTGTGCTGAACCTCCCCAAGTCATAAGTTACGGCCTTAGAAGCGAGTGAGTCTCACTTTATCTGCTAAGGGTCTAAGAGGTCATCAACACCCCAAGGGAGGTGTTCACAGAAAAGGGCTCTGGCGTTGGGGAGTCACATTCGCGAGGAGCCGTACCTGGCACCCATAGGACGGTTCAATTTGAGGCCAGAAAGATACGAATGCATGTGCAACAAAGGGGGCCTGTAAGATTAGTTATAGTTTGAAACTTGCTAAGATGACAAACTAAACAACAAAACTAACAGATGAACATACAAACTTAAATTTCTTTAACATATCCCTCCTGTTTATCAAGTTTCAAATCTCATCATCAAAGGCTGTCGCTTGAGGGGGGAGAAAAACTACCCAAAAACTCAAAAATTCTTGGAGAAAAGGGTAGAAACCCATGCCCCAAACGAGAAGCCCAAAAAAATAATAACAATTAAAAGATAATAAAGCAAAGCTAATGCAGTTTTTGGTCCAATACATGTATGTACAAAATAAACCCAGAACATCAAACATTCACAACTGCAACGCTTTTCTGTGAAGTCATCAAAAAGGGTTCACATATCAGTAAAGTCCTCATCATTTTCGGAGTCAGTATACATAGGTTGGTGTTCGGACAGGGCTACAGAAACCTGAGCAGCTACCTTCAATTCCATAGTATTCATGACTTTGGAAATACAAATTTTATTATGCCAATTTAGTGCTCCTTGATTTCTTTTTTATCAGTAATCACCATCAACAGAAGTGATATAATTTGACCAGGACCTCCAATTTGTATTGTCGCCATGAGCACTCATTAGATAAAACCAATAACCTCGCCACTGACTCATGTCAGTTATTTCGGTATATTGTTCTTCTAGTGTAACCCTTCCTGAATAATCTGGTATTGCTGAGACTTTTTCAAACTGGGTTCGGCAGGCCTGCAATTGATTCAGAGGAATGGTAACGGCATACTCTTGTGAAAGAGAGGTTACATTAATCAGTGTCCCTGAGTCTTTTGTCAGAAGCTGCAGGTTTTTCGACATGAGTGTAGACAGCAGTCTGCGGCTGTGCAACTTGGATGCGTCGATGTCGTCCTGGTCTCGAGGTCGTGCGCTGATTTCCACCAGGCACAGCCCTGCAAGGAAGTAGATGATGCATCTGGTCGACAGGGCTGTGCCCAGTCGCCGTTCGGCGGCTCGCTCCATCTTTCCGAGAGGGGTGTGTTTGCCACGGAAAACCCTCTTTCCAAGAGGGGTGTGTTTGCCACGGAAAACCCTCTTTCCAACTGTGGTCTTTCGTCGGTACACTGAGAGTGTACGTGGTGGAGATCCTACCCGGAGGGACCAGCGTCGCTCGGCCTGTCAGCAGGGAACCGGAGAAGCTTGCACTGCGACTGGTGGATCCAGCCGCCACGCCCCTCGACCTTTGCTGCCGTCGGGGTCACTGCAATCACCTGATGAGGGCCGTCCCAGCGTTCACTGTCCCAACGAGGTCGTTTCAGCACCTTGAGGAAGAGTTGGTCTCCCACATGGACGTGGTTTATCTGTGGATCAAAACACACTGGCCAGTAATTGTGGTCAAACATGTCTTTCATGTGGAGTGGGACAGATGTGCCAGTCGCTGGTGGTTCTGGTGAACCTGAGAGTCTATGTGTGAGGCCATATAGGATAAAAAGGGGATAGTGTCCTTCCTTCGGCTGTCACTATCCTCATTGCTGTGATTGAAACACAGTCTGGCCATTGTCTCTTTTTTTTTTCCTTTGTCTTGATAAGTCAGTTCCATTCGTGCGTTCCACAAGTCCTGCAGACTGTATGCAAAATGACGCTTTGAGTCAATTTTGCAACAACTGTCCCACTTGTTACAAACATTATTCACAAAATGCATCATTTTCACTTTAAATCACTCTTGAAATTCCAAATGTCAGGATAATTCGATTACACAACTCTTTTTCCAACTGTTTTAACATCATCATGTGTTGTTGGAAACAACGTAATCCATTTTGAAAACACATTAATTATAACCAAACAATATTGCAACCCAAACAACTAACACTTTGTCTAAAAAAAGTTTTTTGTTGAAAAGTCTATATGTGGGAACAATTTCATATCATACTTCCCCCTGTTGACACACGACTATCTGCTCGTGTGTCAATCATCTTATTCCTCTAATCAATGAATTAGGCAGCCAGGATTTGCCATCTGCCAATTTGCTGATCCTGTCCTCAGCAATGTTTGCACCTTTGTTTTCTCCCAACGGTGCATTCAATTAGTGGTGTATTTTTTCCTGGCATGAGATCAAATTGTCAAGTTGATTTGCTGCGTGTGTGTGTGTGTGTGCATTACCCCTTGCTGCATTGTCAGCGAGGCAGTATTCAATTGTAATCGTGTCATTTTCTGTTCAGAGAATTTTGCGTTTACAAATACTTATTTAGATGTGCTTTATGCACAACTTTTCTTTCATCTTTTGTGATTTTTTAAAGCGCCGTTTGCCCAATGTCGACAGAACACATAAACATATATCTTGGCAGTCAGTCCAAATTGTAAAATGTTTTTTAGAAAACATCTTACAATTCTGGATCAGCACAGAAATTTCTGCTGCTTGTCCTGCACATACAGATTTTAATATCCCTTGAAACAAAATGCTTTGTTAAAAAAAAAATTCCCACCCCTTTGCGGCCGTCAAAAAACTGTCTCTCCAGTCGGGAGAAAGGTTGTCCAAGAGGTCAGGTCGCTGTTTGGTGGTAATTTGGACTCGGCTTCCACAGTCGTGTGGTGTGCCTTCTACTGGTGCGGGAAAAAGTGACGCTGGGCTGAGCGCACCTTATCAGTGTAATGTGACAATTAGGTCGCCGTGCAATGTGAATGTGGTGGGAAAAGGAATGTCATTTTTTGATTCCTTAAAGCAGCAGTGAAGACTGCTTGATCCAATTGTTGTGACTAATATGCAAGTGATTTCATGAGCCCTGCGCGTCTGCAGCCACACAAGGTCATGAAACCATTTTTTGCAGTCACTTTTTGCTCAAATGGCTCATAGTAATTTGGTAGTGCTAATACATCTTAATCAATGAGTTCACACTTGACAAGTTCAAAAGCTTGTCAGCCTCAAGTGTTCAAACATTTTTTTTTTTTCCTCAAATGTCTTTGGCTTGTCATAAATGACGTCCAGCAATAGTCGTGTGATTTCTAAGTACTTTGCAATCCATGCCTGGCAATAATTGCATACACCTATAAGGGACATCATTTACTTCTTTGTTATTGGTTTTAGGGCTCGGGCAACGCCTTCTTTTTGCTTGTCACCAAAAATGCGCCCCTTTTCAGTCAAAATGCGGCCTAAATATGTGACTTCTTTTTTTAACAGCTGCATCTTATCTTTAGTTCAGATTATATCGTCGGTTCAATTTGATGACACATTAAGTAATTCTCGTGGTCAAACATATGTTTAATATCTTCCTCGATGTCTTCCCCGCTGTCATTGTCAGAGGGGGAATCCAGAGGTTTGGACATTAACTCGCAGTCCGAAGCCCCTCTGGGGTCCCGGCCTAGTCATTCATCATCAGATTACTCGTCAACACGGCGTCGACTAGGCTTAACTTTTCCCCCACAATGACGAGCAAGATGACCTTTTTTTCCGCAATTGAGACACTTGCCTTCCTTGAACCACTGTTGATGTTTGGGTGACAATTTGGACAAGTCAACTGGACTTCTTTTTTTGTATTTTTGTCCACGTAATTCTTCTTTGTTATCACGACTCGGTCCCGAAAAATTTATGTTTTTATCAAGACGTTCAGTTTTTTTCTTTTCCTGTTCGTCACGTTCATTATTTTCTGCATAATTTAGGATTTTCTTTTCCATTTTACAAGCTGGCCAATTTAAATTATGTTGTTCTATTCGAAAAACCTGTGATTTTCTTTTCCTTTTTCACCTAATCACAAATTTCTTATCACAAAAGTGAACTTGTTAATTCTATTTTATTTCCATTTTTTCCGAATCTTTTGACTCATTTCACTTTAACCAATTTTACCTTAAAGTGGACAAGTGCCCATTAATGTTATTGTAGTTTCTAATTCCTTCTATGCTTTAATGAAATTTATAGCCCTTCTAACTAAATTTCCATCTTTTTTCCTGTGTCATTTTCCATTTCTGTTCTACTTTGATCCAAAAATTATCAACTGAAATATGAAATATAAACTCTTTCTTCAATTCACCAAAAAGCAGGATCTAATTTCTATCCTCCTTCTCTCATTCAAATGACACAGCCTTCAATCACTAAACTCTCTCTCTTTCCTTCTCCGCACCTGGGACCTCTCCACAGGCTGCTCCTTCTGCACGCCCCTGATTTATGACCACCCCTCCTCTTTGCCTCCTGCAAAGGCTTTTCTTCTCCCAATTTCCAAATTCACTGTAGTTTTTCCACAACCACTCAAAGCTACCAATGAGTTGAATTAATAATTTCAAAATCGGGAAACACCTATGCTTTTGCAAAGATTCCTCATGTTCACTTTCAAAACCTTCATTCAATCTTTCATAACATTTCATAACAATTGCCTGACTTCTCTCCTTCAACTCATGCAACCAACTCAGTGTTCTGCGTACCTCAACCACATAGGCTCTAATTTTGTTACTCTCTACAGTTTTCCACTTGCAAATCTGACTATGACACACATTAATTGTTCATATCCCTTCTCTACACACTCTCCATTTTTCTTTAAACATTCCTCTTCTTTTCTTATTAACTTCCAATCTCTACACTGCAAAGCTTCCCTGAACTTTACTATACTACCGAATACCTCAATTTTAGAAAATTGGACCAGTTTGTCGACACCTAGGGTGTTCTAAAAACTGGTTTCTCATCAGTAGGACAGCAACTCAATTTTCCTGTTGTGGCAATTCTCACTTCAACTTTTTCAGGTGGAGATTTCTTGTCTATTACATCCACAACAGTCCGCTGTTTATAATCCTACTGTATTACATGGGATTAAATACCAAATGGTTTTTGTAATCCCTAATCACACCATTCACTCACTTTGCATACATTTTTTTTTTTTCAAACATTCACAAACAAAATGATCTACTCACCCCACACACTCGCACACACTCCAGCTCACTGACTCAACCCCCACCTTTCTCTTCTTTGTTCTCACACACACACATAGTCAGACACAGACATATACACGGGCCCACAAAACAACACACACGGTTCTCAACATTGAACAGCTACAAACGAGAAACTAATCAATAATTTTCAATTTCAGCTAACCTACATTTTTCCTTTATTTCAAATTCGGAAGGTTGACAGTTAATTTCCTTCATCAATTTTGCCGCCATTTCTGACGGTCTTAATTATTCTTGATGTCTAGTTATGGTTCCTCGGTGTTGAGAAAAATTCAAATTGCCTGACTTTGGGTCGAATACCAAGCTTCTACTCCCAATTTGGAGCGGGTATTCCTGGGTGTTTTTACTCACAACCCTCGGTCAGTTTTAGTTTTCTCAAACGTTGGACATTCATACAATGCACATACACACTCACAGATTGATCATTTCTGTGTCTGTGAAAATAGATAACCTATTTTCGTCTTCTATAAATAAACGTTGTACTATCACTTCCAAATATAGTAATAATTACATCTGTACTCTACCAGAAATAAGAACCCTTAAATCTGCCTTCCAGAAAAAACAACAGTTAATTCTGTACTATCCGAGCAGATATAATCAACTACACTTGTACTCTCTACCAGACAAGGAATGCCTTAATCTGCCTTCCAGAAAAAAACAACAGTTAATTCTGTACTATCCGAGTCTTCCAACAAGCCTTCCAAAATAGCAAAGTTAAATCTGTATTTCTTCCAGAAAATAACGAAGCTAAGATGTACTATCTCTTCGGGTAAAGGAACTCCCTGAAACCCTACTATCCTTCAAAAACCCAAAAACTCAAGTTTTTTACTATCTGTTGTATACAACCACTGACCTGTGACAATCTCTCCGCTGGTGAGACACTCGCGGTTCATGGATGAAGTCTGTGTTCTCTCCGGTGGAGGATGGCCGAGGACCGGCCTCCTGGAAGAGAGGACTTTTCACGATGGCGCCGTTTTCAGTCGTCGTCAATCGTCCACCGCAGATCACACGTTTTCATCCGGCTCGAAGGACCAAGTAATGTTAGGGATGTTTCTATCAAAACAAGCCTGAACAAATGAATCAACCAGCCAAGTTTGTCTGTCATTTACGCGCGGGGCAGCCCTCGAACTCCGAGGCGAAGCCAGCGTGTTCGACTGCACACATGGTTTTTATTTGCATCAGCATAAGCAATTTGAATATGCAATACATACAGAATGGGAAACTTGACATTTGACTCCATCACACTCTTCCAGCCTATTCTAATGGTTTCAGATTACAAGACATCTTTTGGTGTATGGTGTATTTTCACAAGGCCTGACACATACAAGTTATCTCTCTGGCCATGACGATATTGTTGCTTTAGAGGTACCAAGCCTTGTGCTGAACCTCCCCAAGTCATAAGTTACGGCCTTAGAAGCGAGTGAGTCTCACTTTATCTGCTAAGGGTCTAAGAGGTCATCAACACCCCAAGGGAGGTGTTCACAGAAAAGGGTTCTGGCGTTGGGGAGTCACATTCGCGAGGAGCCGTACCTGGCACCCATAGGACAGTTCAATTTGAGGCCAGAAAGATACGAATGCATGTGCAACAAAGGGGGCCTGTAAGATTAGTTATAGTTTGAAACTTGCTAAGATGACAAACTAAACAACAAAACTAACAGATGAACATACAAACTTAAATTTCTTTAACAGTCATTCTAATAAATTTCGGTAACGGTAAATTTTCGGTTTATCGCCCAGCCCTAACACATAGTATTTTCATGACCCACACTCTCATTCAGAACAAACAGATTCAGTCTGCTCAGGTCAAACTGATGACACCCCAGATAGCACTTCATGGACAAATACAATAAAACACATTCTCCACATAGGCCATAGAAGATACAAACATATCAAGTTGGGGGAGGACGTCACAGGGATGCTATCTCTAATCTCGTTGCACACTTGAGTACAATGACAATAAAGGGATTTCTAATTTCTAATCAAGAAGACCCAAAAATATAATCTGATCTGGGAAAACATACACCACACAATCTGTACACTGACGAGATTACAGGGGAATGTGAGCAGGAGAGACGGAGAGACTGCCTGAGAAGGTCAGCCTTGGACCTGGAACGTGGGCCGGGCCGGGGGAAGGAGCAAGGACGACCGATTCAACCTACATGACCCTTGACATAAAAAGCCTCCTATAAAATGTGAGGCTGGGCTGAGATCAGCGCGCCATTTTTCGATAGTACTCGTCTTGAGTACAGTTTCTCGTCAGATTAAGACAAAGCCGCCCAGATATCTGTATTTGTACTATTTCCTGAACGCCAGAAATTGAAGAAACTAAATATTGGAACTCTATTCAGTTGTTGAGTCTTTATTTGACCCTATTCTTCTTGAGTACAAAAAACGATCACGCATTGGAGTAACTTTGGCATTTAAGATTCATTTACAAAATGTTTCTCATTTTCTCGGTGGCTCAACTCCAACAGTGGATATAAAAGTACACTACATCTGCCAGCATAGTTTTGAAACATGATGACGTGACAAACTTAATTTCTTTAACAACATTTAAAAACCTGAATAAGTAAAATGTTAAATAATCTGTTCAAATTTTATACTGGGAAAACATGGAGTTCACCCCCCACTATTGGTTATTCTTTGGCATTTATTTTCTGCACTGATTTTATTTGGCATAAACAAATGTTTAGCAAACCGACAAGCAATATTTAAAACTAAAACGGCAATAACATTGAACGCAATTCCCCAAACAACTTAATGTTGTGATGCATGCAATGTCGTTCTTTACAAAGCAAATGAGAGTAAAACGTGTACAAACCTGCTTTGAGTGGCACAACACGAGGCTGGTTGCAAACTTCGCCCAGCAGTTGAAAATGTTGCTCGTTCTCTTCTTTTATTCCACAAAGTTCCTCTTTGTACTTGGGTGTCGTTCTAGCACACATTTTCAAATGATAATTCCAAAAAATCCGCACGTGATCTCTGCTTGGCGATGAGTCATGTGCCTCTTTTCGTTAGCGGCTAGCTAGCTTACAAGCTAAGCTAACAAGCTAAGCTAACTGCACCGAAAAGTATCAACACGCGAAGATGAGTTTATCGGGACACAAAGACTTAATGAATTATGTCGACGTCCTTTAGAGGAGCACTAAGGATCGAGAGACCTCATTGTTGGGACAGAAACGCGACTGTCCTCAGCGAAGCCGGACCGAGATCTTACATTGTGGAAACAAAGCATGGACAAAGAGTGAGGAGGAACAGGAGGAGTCTTCTGAAGGTTCCCGAGGACTGTAAGAAATCTTCTGATACGGCTGAGGCTGCAAAGCAGGTGGATACATCGAAGGAGCACAGACCAAAACCACCAGCAATTTCTGGGAGTACTGAACCTCTTCGAAGATCAACAAGAGTTAGACGACAACCGGACAGGCTGATTGAAAATGTTTAATGTTGTGTGATTGTTGCTAAAATTGTTGTAGAGATGCTTGTTGTCATAAAAAAATGGATAGATATTGATAAGAAGTGAAAATAATTGATAACAAAACAAAATTATTATAATATTAATAAAAAATAATAATAATGAAAAAAAAGCAAAGGCATTGTTTAACGTTTGAAAGGGAGATGTAATGACAACAGTTATATCATTGGTCACTAGTTGGCAGTATTGCCTGATGTGTGTTTTGGTTACCAGACGAACAAGTGTGTACGCACATAGACGAGAATGCAAGTCAATAAATAAAGAGACACAAGCTTGCAGCGTCACGTTACCTGCGTGACTTCTTAAGATAGAAGACGGAACATTACAGTAACCATTAAAAAAAAACGTATAGTAACAATAAAATTATTTTTAAAAAAACGTATCGTAAACATACTAAAGCTGTTGCTTTATGTTATTTACAAATAATTTTTGTTTAAAATCCCCCTGGCTCTTCTTTTTGTCTTTTCTCTATTATGTACGTATTAGTAGCTGACCTTCTCACAACTCCCTGGCAGAAGGTAGGCACTGATTTTTTTTCATAGAAGAGAACATTATCAGTTTCCCAAGCGTGAAGAAGTCCTGAGTGACATGGCAGGTGCTAAGTACTTCAAATTAGATACATCGCATGGATTTTGGTATTAATAACTGTGTTTGGTTTGCTTTTGTGAATAAAGATTTTACAAAAAACGTATGAGTAAATATTTACCATCTCATCAATATTTGCACAACAGAGTACTGAGTTTCGAGATCCTCACAATAATAATTCTCAAAATTATATTTCTTAGCAATTTAGCTTAGTTAAGGGATATTTTATTGACAATCTAACATCACTATACAAAGACAGAAAAAAATGGTGGTGGGGGGGGCGCGAATCTTTTTTTCTTCTTGGTAGGGGCGGGCGTGAAATAATTGAGAGGCATTGCTAGTATATGCAGACATTATATTCATACAATCTCGCAGCCCGAGTGAAACACAGCATTGTTGCAAATTCGGGAGGAGAAACTTAAACGTCCCACTGCTCTTGCAGCAGCGGCTTCTCGGGGCAAAGGCGGAAGTGACGTCAGAGTTTACTCGCCAATCTGGCGTTATTTTAGTTATTTTGTTCATTTTTTTTTTATCAACCGAATTAAAATATTATATAAAATATATATTAAAATAGAACAGACATGGGTAAAAACAAACACAGAGGCAAAGAAATATATTGGAAAAATACGTGCTTAAAGCATGACGTCATAAGCAAGCGCGCAGCTTTCGAAGGACCTCGACCACATCCACACCGGAACAAAAACAGTCCACCGCTAAATTCTTCTGATTTAGTGTGGAACTGACTGTAAATTTCTCACAGAATGTCCAGTGCTACTCTAAAGGACTACGACATAATTCATTAAGTCTTTGTGTCCCGATAACCTCATCTCGTCACGCGTTGATGCTTTTCGGCGTAGTTAGCTTAGCTTGTTAGCTAGCTAGCCGCTAACGAAAAGAGGCACATCGCCAAGCAGAGATCAAGTGCGGATTTTTTGGAATTATCATGTGAAAATGTGTGAAAGAACGACACCCAAGTACAAAGAGGAACTTTGGGGAATAAAAGAAGAGAACGAGCAACATCTTCAACTGCTGGTCGAAGTTTGCAACCAGCCTCGTGTTGTGCCAATCAAAGCAGGTTTGTACACGTCTTACTCTCATTTGCTTTGTAAAGAACGACTTTCTATCGTTAAAAATATACATAAAAACATTAAGTTTTTGGGGGAAATCGTTCAAGGTTATTGCCGTTTTATTTTTAAATATTGCCTTTTACTATCCGGTTCGCTGAACATTTGTTTATGGCAAATTAAATCAGTGCAGAAATTAAATGCCAATAACCATTAGCGGGGGGTAAACTCCGTGTTTTTTTTTCTCAGTTTAAAATTTGAACTGATTATTTAACATTTTACTTATTCCGGTTTTTAAATGTTGTGAAAGAAATTAAGTTTGTCATGTCATCATGTTTCAAAACTATGCTGACAGATGGAGTGTATTTTTATTTCCACTGTTGGAGTTGAGCCACCGAGAAAATGAGAAACATTTAGTAAATGAATCTTAAAAGCCAAACTTACTCCAATGCGTGTTCGTTTTTTGTACTCAAGAAGAATAGGGTCAAATAAAGACTTAACAACAACTGAATAGAGTTCCAATATTTAGTTTCTTCAATTTCTGGCGTTCAGGAAATAGTACAAATACAGATATCTGGGCAGCTTTTTCTTAATCTGACGAGAAACTGTACTCAAGACGACTACTATCGAAAAATGGCGCGCTGATCTCAGCCCAGCCTCACATTTTATAGGAGGTTTTTTATGTCAAGGGTCATGTAGGTTGAATCGGTCGTCCTTGCTCCTTCCCCCGGCCCGGTCCACGTCCAAGGCTGACCTTCTCAGGCAGGCGGCAGTCTCTCCGTCTCTCCTGCTCACATTCCCCTGCAATCTCGTCAGTGTACAGATTGTGTGGTGTATGTTTTCCCCAGGTCAAATTGTTGTGTTTTTGGTGTTCTTGATAGTGTCCCTGTGACGTCCTCCCCGGCCCAACTTGATGTTTGTATCTTCTATGGCCTATGTGGAGAATGTGTTTTATTGTATTTGTCCATGAAGTGCTATCTGGTTAGTCATCAGTTTGACCTGAGCAGACTGAATCTGTTTGTTCTGAATGAGAGTGTGGGTCATGAAAATACTCTGTGTGCAATTTTGAGGTCTTACATTTAAACTAAGTCATATCAATTTAGCATATGAATGCATCAGTGAACACCATGACTACAATCCCAGTCAATCTTATCGATGCACTGTACTTCTACATTCATTTGATAAATGATTTTTGTTTAATCAATGTCGAACATATTCAGTAAATATGAACCTGCTAAATTAAATAATTGACCTTCTGTCCCGTAAGTGTTTAAAATAATGCCAGCAATCGTAATACAATCCTTCAATATTCATGTCAGGTGTGGCCATTCCCTATAAGAAGGAAAGGCCGGAGAGAGGGGACACCTTTCCCTTTTTGCTTTTTGGGGAGACTTCTTTTGACATCAGCATGTGACGAGAATAAAATCTCTTTCTCACAAAAATGGCTGTGTTAGAGAATTTTTTTCCATCACCAATTCTGCCATGCTCGGCCACCTGTCCGGAGGGAAGCTGAGACAGACCCACACATCAACAACAAAATATACCACATTTTTGGCGTCACAAAGAGGATTCTTGCTCCATTGAGGGTCTCAGGGTGCTGGGGCGCAGGCGTTCAACAGCCGGCCGGCTGAACTTCAGGTGAGATGCTTTTACTCACAATGGGTGTTGTGCGCCTGTGTCCAAGCGGTCGGGGCTTTTGGGGTCGTTAAAGAGAGCTTGTGCATGTGGGTCTGCTGGCTGATTGGTCGTGGAAAATGTCCCTGTGTTAGTTTCAATTATTGTTTTAACAAGAGGCCTCTATCATGACTGATTAATACATTAAAAGATGTCAAAGTAACCGCACTGTGAAAGAACATACGGAAATGTATAAAAAAAATAAATAAATAAATGAAAAAAAATAATGAAAGGAACTATGTAAATGGGGACTAGCGCGGGAGAAATGTGCAGAGGATAAAGAAAAGAAAGGTCTAGTGGTTAAAGAAATGAGAAATAAGAAGTGTAAAATTATAGCTTTAAACAACATAGTTGTGAATAAGCTCAGTTTGAGCACAGACCCTGGCCAGGGTGTAAATTTTAGCGGGAAAATTATGAGCTGGAAATAGAAATAATGAAGAGAAGCGCGCTTCCACGTATCGTATTGGGCACTTTGTGGCATGGAACACAGCAAGGATCGAGGCGTACCGTTGTGTGGAGGGCCTGGGGCTGAGCCGACAGTTTCGCTGGTACGTAGCAAGAGATACGCTGTTCAGATACGTACCCTGTGATTACTCGTGTTCTGGTCGGATAATTCTGTCAGGGTCTTGCCAGCGAAACGCTGGGAAGAAGGTGGCAGGACTCTCCAAACGCGGACACAGGAAAATCAGTTTAACAAAGAGTGTTTATTGATTCACAATAGTGGAAGTCCAATCATCAATTAAGGCAAATATATCTATCTTAGCATTACATCCGTCGATAAATCAGGAGAAAACACAAAGCGCTGGCGGAGAAAAGCTCACACCAGGAAGGAGATAAACGACGGAACGAAAAGCGCTTGCACCGGCAAGGAAAAGGAAAAACGATCAACATAAATAGCTTGCCAAAAGGGCAAGAGGGAAAACCAATTGGAGAAAACGAGGAACAAAAAGAGACAGGGCAATAGCTGGCAAAACGTGGAACACAAAGAGATCGCAAGAGCAAAAATGCATGAACAAGAGAACAATCGATACCAGGGTCATGAACGTGAGCAGTGCAGGAAAATTATCCGACGCCGGGCAGTCAGTGTAGGTGGCTTAAATAGTGTGTGTAATTAGTCAGTGGGTGGATGTCAGGTGCGGCGCCGGTGGGCTGGGCTCCCGCTCGTGATGACGCGGGCGGAGTCGGTCGGAGGAGGAGACGCCCCTGCTCAGCTGAGAAACATAAACAAAAGTGCACATGACAGGGAGGTGACGAAAACAACAATAAAACAGGCGTGACCGGCACGGGTCACGACAACCGGGGGAAGCAGTTAATCCAGCAGCCGACGCATGCAGCTCCCATTGCGTCTGCTCTTTCCGTTTACGCTGCTCCTGGGCCAGGTTCTGGTGGCGCAGTGCCCACAGCAGGATTGTTGTCCGCACCGGCCAGTCAACAAGGTCACGTTACAGAAGTAGGGGTGGTTATAGACATGGATTGTGAGTGGGACGTGCTTTTGCTGTGGGTTGTGGGGTCACTGGGTGATGAGCGGTCCAAACCGAGCCACTTCCTGAAATGTGCCATCCTGTGGTCCAGCGCCATGCCGGTCACAAAGAGTTCCACTAGCACGGGGCGCCATCGCTACCCCCTCCGACAACGCTTCTATGGCTTCCAAACGCACACTTGACGCCTCAACCCGATTGGGACCACATTCCACGATAGGGGTGCCCGCGGAGCCTCAGCATTCAAGGACCGGCAGGTCTTGGCATTCCGGTGACGATTGATGGACAACAGTTTTAGATGGTGGAACAAGATATTCCACGCTTTGCAAGCTTGATGAGCAACAATGAGCAACAACACTGTCACGTTTGTGGGACTCTTGAGATTGGCCGAGACACTGCCATGGACCGAACCCACACCTGTGAAACACTGGAATTTAAGTAGGACTGAATTTCCAGAAGGGACTGAATTTGACTGTCCACTTCCGCCGGGGGAAGCATATGTTGTCCTCCGTTCCAGTAGACTGGGCAGCTCTGAGACCAGGGTCTCCATCCTCCCGCGGGTGGTACGTCCTTGTTCCTGCTCTGGTCTGCGCGGTGTAGCCGCCTCCACCCTTTCAAACCACCAATTGGTCCTTTGCATTGAACACTCAGTTCTTATGATTTGGTTTTTCAGGATGCATTCACCCAATTCCGAGGGTCAGAAGTGCATCTTGCATTAGGATTATGTATTTGTGATGTCTACCGGTGCTGCCTTGCATGTGTGACTTGCCCCAGAGCAGAGGAAACGCTATGAATTGTCTCTGTTCGCTGAGCCACAAATCACATTAACTATTGGTGCGCATCATCATACTAAAGATTTAGGCCCATTGGTGAAGACGGTTGGCAGAGTTAATTTCAGATGTTGAATACTCCATGTCACTAGCAGGGTGTGGTGTTTCAGCACCCATTACGAATTCCTCTGTTATGAAACATTTTCCGAATTTCTCGACACTATGGTAGACAGTGAATGGGTCACTCTGAAGCGAAAGCTCTGTTTGCGTCTCTGCCAGAGGGCTTGTGGACCCGGGGTCTGACTGATGTTGTGCTCTGCTCCACAGCTTCTCCAATTTGTTTTTGCTATATCTGCAAAAGTTTTTATATTATTGTGAATGAAATTAAGTTTGTCATGTCATCATGTTTCAAAACTATGCTTACGGGTTTATAGGTCACAAAAACATGGACCTCTTAAACAGGAAAACGTGAGTTCAGTGGTAACAGAGTTGTGTCCATGCTGGCAGTTTAGCAGGAAGCCACAAAAACAGATGCACGTCTTGAACCGTGTTTGACAGGAAACCGTTTAGCTCGCATTTAACAGAAGTGTGACCCAAACATGTGTTGTAAGCTGAAACCGTTCGAACAACAGGAAGCGTGTGGACGAGTGTGATAAAGTCAGTGTTCATTTTTTTCCATTCTTTATGAGTTGGCATATTCAAATTGCTTTGCTGTGCTTCAATAAAACGCGGCACAGGAGCGGGAAAGCTTTTCTCTTTGCCGGACTGCTCCTCGCAAGTGACAAAGACAATCTTGGCTGGGTGATTCACTTGTACAGGCTTGTCTCGTTTTTGGCAATAACTCTGACATATCTTGTTCAAGCAATTCCTTCCGGAAGGAATTCTGCCTGACTCTAAAAACTGCACACTGCGGCAAAAAGATCAATGGCGGTTGATGAATTTTAGTGGATAAAGCACAAAGGATTAAGTTTTTTTTAATAAATCAAGTACTTATTGGTCTTATTTATGAACTTTGTACTGGCTTGGTCAGGTGAGAGTCAATGAACCTCCGGTGGATCTGCACAGTTTTGTGCACATGTGCATAGTTTCACCCCATCCAAACAATTAAAATACATTGAATGCATCCATCCAAGGTTGCACGGATCTCATCAGTGAACAAGCGCATGCTGCAAGGAATGCATCTTCATCTTTGGCTTACTATGGGCTTAAAAAGGGAGAACGTCACAACCCCCTTTTCTACTAACAAGCCCAGGAACATTTAGTTCCTGGTAATAAAGTTCCTGTGGCCCAGGTGGTTTGCATCTCATAGTTCCTGGTAATTTATCCAAATGACAATCATGATGTATCAGTGGGAGGTCTTGTGTTACTTTGTTACTCATTACTGACACCCTATGGCTGTTAAGCATCATTGCAGTTAAAAAATAATTCAGTGAACTCATAATATTTTGGTGCATCTTTGTCAAATTTGAATACATATTGGATAACTTTAAAATATACAGTCATTATTCAAATATGTCAACATGAAAGTCAGAGTGAAAGTGTTGTTGCTTAATGCTTATGTGTAAGAACTTTTACTCTTCAAACGTAATTTTGTTTTAAAATTTATTTCAAAACAGAAATTTTATAAAAATAAAAAGGGTAACGTCTGAACTTACTCGCAGGATAAATGTCATTTTGGGTAAAAAAAAACCCAAACGTAAATCATACAATAAATAGCGACGCTGATGCCAGGGCTCCTTGAATTTTTTTAGGTATCCAGATTATCATGAAAGCAAAAAGTACCCACGATGAAACTATCCATAAATGCGAAATGAAATACTTGTAAACATATTTCGCTTGAAGGATTACTATTTTATCAATGACATTATGTTGCGATGGCCCCCATCAATAAGTTAGGGTCCCACAACAGGTGTTCCATCAGACGCACACGATAGCCTGTGTGTGCTAACTTCAGCTCGCTTCCAGAAACGTCTGTGACCATGTCAGGAATGAAATCGGGCATCAGCCGCAAGGTGCTTCCTTTTTAAATGCTCGTTTATCACTGTTGTGCTGCTAAAAGGAGGTTTACATCGTAGGATGTCTGTGACCATGTCAGGAATGAAATCGGGCATCAAAAGGGAGGTTTACATCGTAGGACGTAATTTTGTGAAATACCCCCATGGTCCGGTCCAAGTTGGGGTCGCACGCATTGCTCCGTGTGCGGCAGGCACAAGTCAAGGTAGCACGGTAGGAACAATATAAGAAAAAGTCGCCACATGAGTTTTGACTTGACCAAACCAAATTTGTCATTTTGTGTCCTGCAGACGTCTGTGAAAACTATCTCCGTTTTGTGAAAGAGGAGCCAGACTTGACTCACATCAAAAAGGAGGAGGAGGAGGAGGAGATCAACAAGTCACCACTGAACTTTGTCCCTAGAAAGACTGAAGATGAAAACAAGGATGAGAGTGAGGACAAGAGAGGGGCGGAGCCTACAAGCAGCAGTTCAAGTCATCACGTGAAAACAGAAGGTGATGAAGACCACTGGGGGCCATCACAAGCACATCATGAGGACACATTATCAGACGCTCATGACAATGATGATGATAATGGGCAAGCTAAAGGTGAAAGGGCATGTCACACTGACTCATTAACTTCAAAGTTGTCTTTAAAAGGGCACAAAAAAACACACAGTGGAGAAAAACCATTTTCTTGCTCGATTTGTGGCAAAAGCTTTTCTTTTAAGTCAAATTTAAAAACACATACACGATTACACACTGGAGAAAAACCTTTTTCATGCTCAGTTTGTGGCAAAAGCTTCTCTCGAAAGTCTCATTTAGTAAGGCACACAAGAATGCACAGTGGAGAAAAACCTTTTTCCTGCTCAGTTTGTGGCAAGAGTTTCTCTGACAAGTTTAATTTAACAAACCACACAAGAACACACAGTGGTGAAAAACCTTTTTCTTGCTCGGTTTGTGGCAAAAGTTTCTCGAAAAAGTCACATTTAACAACGCACACAAGAATACACAGTGGAGAAAAACCTTTTTCCTGCTCAGTTTGTGGCAAAAGTTTCCCTAAAAAGTCACATTTAACAACGCACACAAGAACACACAGTGGAGAAAAACCTTTTTCCTGCTCAGTTTGTGGAAACTGCTTCTCTCAAAAGGCACATTTAACAGAACATACAAGAACACACAGTGGTGAAAAACCATTTTCCTGCTCAGTTTGTGGCAAAAGCTTCTCTGTAAAGTCAATTTTAACAGATCACACAAGAACACACACTGGAGAAAAACATTTTTCCTGCTCAGTTTGTGCCAAGAGTTTCTCTCAAAAGTCTTATTTACGAAACCACACAAGAACACACAATGGAGACAAGCCATTCAGTTGCAGCGTTTGTTCTAAAAAATTTGTCACTAAACAGGGAGCTGAGAGACACGATTGTGCTGGCGAGAATTGCAGCGATCCTTGAAGATTAAAAAAAGAAAAAAAAATTTAAAAAACGACTCTTTGTGGTAAGATGTAAATGTGATTTTCAATAAATGTGATCAGTGCATTGTGTCTGAGTGATGATGATTTGTTTTGGTGTTTACATCAAACATGTAAATAAAATTTATTGCCTTTGCCTGGAATAACATTTTTTAACATTATGCTTTTCAGTTGTCTTTTTAATCGCACCAAATGGAAAAGGTGTGAGAAGAAACAGTGCTTATGAAATCGTTGCCTTCCACAATCATCAATAAAATCCACTTGCACAACTGGCCTTCATTATGCTGTGTGAAAAGGTGAAAAACAGAACTAGAAGTTGAACTATAAAAAGAACAAGAAAGAGAAACACAAGCAGTCTCAGTTTCTCTTTCTAGGTTGAGCTCTATCAAGTGTTTGGGGTTTGTTGCTAAGCAGAATCTCACTTCGGAAAAACTATCATTTTGTCAAATATACTAAATACTTTTTTCATGCTATATTATATTTTTTATACTTTGGATTGCTTATATAATGAAATCGGGAAATATTGAAATGTAAAATTAGCAACGACATACAGACTTAATGCAATTAATAAGAAATATAGAAACATTTTATAAATATTGAACACATTGAGAAGAGTTAATCTTGAAATAAATATTGAAATATAAAAAATACTTAGGTATTAAATTAATTCAATAACCCGACCCCGGATGAGCGGCAGAAAAGGGCTGGCTGGATAGAATAATTTAAATTGCATACATATTCAATTGAACAAATAAGTTAAGAAATAATCAAGAGTGAAATAAAAAGGTTTAAATTAATATTGATATAATTCCACATTAAAATAATTGAATAAATATTGTAGTATTACATATAAAATATAAATATACATTGAAATAAATTAAAAAAAAAGTCATGTATTTTTAAATGGCCTACTATAGATATGGGAAGTTCAAAGAAGTGACCAGTCTTGGTTCTGAAGTTCCGATGTTACCAGATACTGCCCTGAGAGAAAATAGGCCTGAGCATTGTTTATGGTGGGGGCAATTCTCTCGCCAGGTCAGTGACCTTCCAGGGTATGAGAGTAATTTAAGGTGGTCACGAGTAGACTGGTCGTACCAAAGGGGAGACGCATCTGCTCTCCCTCTGGGGGACTTTTGGAGGGAAATCCCGAAGACTAGCGGGATGGGAATGCATATGCAACAAGGGAAAATTAGATATTCATGTCCTATTTGGGCATTCCCTGTAAGAAAGGAATGTCTGAGAGGGGGCTCGCACGTTTTTGGGGAGACTTCTTTTGACATCAGCATGTGACGAGAAAAAAATCTTTTTCGAACCAGTTCTTTTCCGTCACCAATCCAGCCTTGCTCGGCTGCCTCTCCGGAAGGCAGCAAGGACCCACACTTCAAAGACAAAATATACGACATATTGAAAGAAAAACAATACTCAAATATTGAAATAAGTATAGAATTGAATGAATAAACAACAAAGAAATAAATACCTCCTGGAAAATGTCATTATTTTCAACATTTGTCAAAGCACAACATTTCGATCAGATTGAGTTCTTTCTTGCACATTCTTAAACAATCGTAATTTTTTTTTTTTTTTACTTTTACTTTTTAAGTTACTTCAGTGTATTTCACACCTGTGCCTTCAGTGAAGTCCTACTTTGTCCTACTTGAATAAATACCCATCAAAATACCATCATTTATGACACCACGGCTGGACAAATAATATCCAGAAACACACTTACACACCACTGAGTGAGTGTTGGACGATATAGCTTCTCTTGAAAGGTCCGACTTGAAAATGTCCTTGCAAGTGTATCTGCAATTAAATCCATGCTTTTCCCTCCTTCGGCCATTGTGGTTTAAAAAAAGCAAGAATATATTTTAGATTTTCGAACGGCCGCCAATTACAACTTTTGGGTGTGTTGATTCGGCATCGCACCGCCCCCTCACGAGTGAGTATCCAATCACAAAACGCGTTCATCACCCTCAGCATAAGGCCAGCGAGAAGGCTCACTGTAACCAACTTGTGATCTAACAAATATGAAAGCTCATTGACTTTGACAGAAGCGATGCCCGCACAATTGCATCTTAAGGCCTCGGAACGAATAATGCGCGCTCCTCGTATTGTGAAACCTGCCCGGCAACACGAGCGAGCGGAATTCCGATTGGATTCAAAACTCACCTAAAAATACAACGCTCAGCTATAATATGACATCAACGCAACGATTATGATCATTTTTTTTTATTGATTATGTTTGGCCAGCAGAGAAGGCCTTGAAGGCCCACCACTGAGTTACTTAATAGCCTAAATTAAACTTTACTTTCACTAATAGAGTTAAAGTTATATTTTATTGTAGGCGTTATGTAATTAATAGTGAAGGATTGTATTACGATTGCTGGCATTATTTTAAACACTTACGGGACAGAAGGTCAATTATTTAATTTAGCAGGTTCACATTTACTGAATATGTTCAACATTGATTAAACAAAAAGCATTTCTCAAATGAATGTAGAAGTACAGTGCATCGATAAGATTGACTGGGATTGTAGTCATGGTGTTTACTGATGCATTCATATGCTAAATTTGTATGACTAAGTTTAAATGTAAGACCTCAAAATTGCACACATTGTATTTTCATGATCCACTCTCATTCAGAAGAAACAGATTCAGTCTGCTCAGGTTAAACTGATGACAAACCAAATAGCACTTCATGGACAAATACGACTGAACACATTTTCCACATAGGCCATAGAAGATACAAACATATCAAGTTGGGCCGGGGAGGACGTCACCGGGACGCGATCAAGAACACCCAAAAACATAATCTGATCTGGGAAAACATACACCACACAATCTGTACACTGACGAGATTACAGGGGAAGGAGAGACGGAGAGACTGCCGCCTGCCTGAGAAGGTCAGCCTTGGACGTGGAACGTGGGAAGGAGCAAGGACGACCGATTCAACCTACATGACCCTTGACAAAGAAAACCTCCTATAAAATGTGAGGCTGGGCTGAGATCAGCGCGCCATTTTTCGATTGTGCTCGTCTGATTATAGTTTCTCGTCAGATTAAGAAAAAGCCACCCAGATATCTGTCTTTGTACTATTTCCTGAACTCCAGAAATCAAAGAAACTAAAATATCGCAACTATAATCAGCTGTTGTTGAGTCTTTATTTGACCCTTTTCTTTTTGAGTACAAAAAACGAACACGCATTGGAGTACCGTATTTTTACGGCCAAAAGACGCGCCGTATCAAAGGGCGCAGTCCCAGGTGAGGGTGCTATTTCTGTATTTGATACATAGATAGAACGCGCGGTATCATTGGCCGCAAACAGAACCAAGCAACCAAGCAGTCGCGCTAGCTGCTTAGTCGCGCTCGCGTGTTTTTAAAATGGCAGCGGGAGTTCTGTGGTATTTTATTTTAGCTTTTAACAACGTGCAGAAGTTGTCCTTATCCAAAAATGCACCAAGTCCTTGTCTTCTGTATCCACTATTCTCCACCAAACACGAGAGTCATTATCAGTCTGCCGCGCCGTCTCGCTGCCGCGCAGCCCCTCAGATGGGATGCCGACACAATGCCGGTGTGAGCAAATCACTAATCAACAAACAATGTGTCATCATGGTGTTACATCAAAACTAAATCTATCACCCCAAATCAACTGAATAGCGTAATAGTGTAGGCCCAGCAAAATTCTGCCTACAATACCTTAGTTAACATGCATGCACACTAAAACAGAAGATAGCGTGGCTAGCTGTTTTTAAAAAGGCAACAGGAGCAAAACTGAGTTTGGTTGTATTTTATTGAACTATTTAACAATGCACTCACATTATTATTAATTAGTCATCATCCACAAATCCATCAAAATCATCTTCTGTATCAGAAATAAACAGCTGGGCAAATTCTCCCACAAACACGCCAGGTTCCCTCTTGTCATTGTCAGATTCCCGTGTCGCTGCTGTGTGCGGCTCCTCTTGATGCCGGCTCTTGCGAAAGCTCTAACGACAGAGCAAGCAGACACATTTGCCCATACAGGGGCACTGGAGCCTGCTTTGCACTGGGGGCGTGCCTTTGCGTTGTCATTCACGCCCATCTCCCCTCCCACATCTGCCTGCTGTGTTAGCCATGCCTGCCTTCTCTCTATATAAGCAGTGTGCAGGCAGTTCATGTTCGCAGTCAGCCCAGCGGTGCACTTGTTGCACTTGGTCCACAAAATGGGCGCTCCACCTCAAAAGGCGCCTTGGCTTTTTTGGACGGGTTTCAGGACTTTAAAGTGCGCTTTATGGCTGCGAAAATACGGTAGCTTCTTCACACTCTACAATATTCCAGGCCTGGACAATCAGAACAAAGGTAGGGGAGAGCCTGTTTATTCAAAGTCTCCTGATTTGTTATATTGTAGAGTGGAAAGACGTGGTCGATTATTAGACCGTTAAATTTTGTCAGTGTTTCTGGATATATCGTTTTTGCACTTCAGGAATGGTTGCATGCTTTGTATAGAATGTAGATTGCGCATGGATTACTCGTAATATTGGAAGCGTACGCAGGTGAAATAAGTAGGGGGCTCCTGTTTTTGGCCGGCAACAGAAATTAGCACCCGTAGTCAAAAAGGGGGACTCGTGCTCTGGCAGTCGAAGAAGGGGATGCACAGCTGAATAGCAGAACGTGTGCACGGCGATCCCAATAAACTGACGCTCAGTATAGTTAGTATAGTATAGTATATAAGTGGACTGAGGCTGGGAAAGATTGGATCTTTCGTACCGCCATTATCTGTCGCTGCAGAGGCATACACGGTGAAGGGAAGTGCACAGCTGACGAGCTGATGGTCGCACTGCAACCTCAATAAAGCGTGCGCAGTCACGGTAAAAGAGCGCGCAGTCACGGTATATGTGGTTGACCGAGGCGTGGAACGTTCCGGTTGCTGGAATATAGAATAGATTTTAAGGTGTTCCGATATTGTTGACAGTTTCTTGATTTCGGGGTGTTCCAATGTGGTTCACTTGCTCTGTTCTGTGTTTGTGCTGTTGTCTGTGTGTTAATTGTGACATGTATTTGTTGTGCAATTGTCTATACGTTGTGTGTGTCCCGTGGCAATTTGTGGCCCTTGCTGTGCTGCGTTCTACTGGGTTGTTGTGTCTCATGTTTATAATTCCCGGGTCTATGTCTTATGATACTCAATTGGTTTAATGTTAGGGGGTGTAAGAGAAAGTAGAGTGTTAATGTCTGGTGAGTGATGATAAAAAGGAGAGAGTGGGGTTTGCGTCCCACACTCACAACAAAACAGGCTTAAAGTAACGTGTGGTGCATACAATATATCGTGTGAAAGTTCAAGCGATCGTGTGAGTGAATGCAACCCTGAAGCAGAACAGGGGGAAACCTAACGGTGATAAAATAAAACTGCCTGATTGGTTGGAGTGAATAAATAATGAAGTTGTGGATATTTTGGTAGTACAGAGAGGAGAATCCAAAACACGGAAAAATCTGTGATAGGATGGACCTTGCTCCGGTGAGAGTTCCACACTGCTTGAGTCGTAGTTGATTAAAAATGGGGAAATGGTGGGAGTGTAAAATTATGATTGGTATTAAAATTTCAGGGGATGATTTGCAATTAAATTACGGGAGAGGATTGGCGATGAAATTACTTGAGATAAAAAGTTATGAAACCGAAACACAAAGGCTTTATTGAGCATGTGTCTTTCGGACGTACGAAATGTGACTATTGGGAACTCTGAGTTGATTAGGAAATTGAAAAAAAAAGTCAAAGCAAGCAGGGAGAGATTGGTGGGGAAAGTGGTGGGAGCAGTTGGATGAGCAGGGGGAGTTGCAGATATGAGGTTGGAAAGATGGGGGTCGAGTGGCCGATGGACGGAAGCTGTTTGTGAGGGTTGGAGATGGGGAGGCGTGGCTGGGGTGCGGACAATATATATAAGATATATAATCATACCCAATACCGACAAAGTGCAACGAAAGACGCTGGTGGAAAAACTGACACCAGGGGAATAACGACGGGAACGAAAAAGGCTTGCAAAAGGCAAGGAACAAAATGAACAAAAATCGCTTACCGCAGAAGGTCAATAAATGAAAACGGAAACACTAACAATGAACGGGATCAAGGTACACGGAATTCAATAACAAGGTGTTGTTGGAATTTATCTTTATATCAATGTTAGAATTGAACTTTAACCCAATGTAAACTCAAATTAGTAATCTGACTCCAATTTGCGACCTTACCCAACTCTCACTCATCCAACAATATGCGCGCTCGTTCTGCAATAGAAAGGTATCAGGAAGCCGGCATTTTCACACACGAGTGGATTTATTCCTAACACACAAATCTACAACTTGAGTTTGGGTCCCTCTC
This sequence comes from Idiotropiscis lumnitzeri, assembly GCF_059441095.1. Lineage (NCBI taxonomy): Eukaryota > Metazoa > Chordata > Actinopteri > Syngnathiformes > Syngnathidae > Idiotropiscis > Idiotropiscis lumnitzeri. The sequence goes on along the minus strand of NC_142392.1, from coordinate 32,093,534 downwards.
AATACAGCTCTACACCTCTCATACCACCAGCGAATGTGTTCTACCCCCGAGTTGCCCAGTCCTGATTCATACTATACAACATGCAAAATGGCACAGACAAAGGCATCCTGGCATGATTCTATTGGCTATGTGTATTGCAGTTAACTTTAGCTCGCTCTCATTGGTCTTTCTCCTCCCGCCGAATCCCGTGGCTCCTCCTGCGTGCGATCCCCCGATGGCCGCTCCTTCCCGGAGTCATCTCGTCTCGCTCAGCGCCTTCTGCTTCTAAAACATTCCATTCTTGCACAACCCCCGCAACCAGTTTCGCGCCACCAGTCACACTCTCAGCATTTTACAATATCACATTTTCATACATTGGATGCACCAACATCTAATGAACTATGTTAAGCTCAAACTCTTCTATTCCTTTAATAGTCAAAAGTATGAAATCCTTTAAGTGTAACTGAAGTTTAGACCATGCTAATGACCAGACACTCAGGAGAGGAATGCAGGAAGATTGGATCACAGCTGCACCACAGGAGGTGTGAACGAGACCCCTCTGAAACAATGGACTTCCATGCCAGGATCACAAAAGTGGCTCCGAGCAGTCTAACCTTTGTTCAGTTTTAAATTGACTGCCATTTACATTATCCTTTAGTGTCTAGAATTCACAACGTGGGACATGAGCATGAGCAAGAGGAATATTCAGACGCTGAGTAGTCAGCGTGGAGTGTTTAAATAGTGCAGTAATCAATGACTTGACGAGTGACAGGTGCGTGGCTGGTGGGCGCGTCTCTCCAGCCATGACGACATGAACAGGAACAAGCGCTGAAAGGAAACGCCCCCACTCCAGCTGGGCAAACACAAAACAAAAACATGACAGGATAAGACGGACCATGACACAAAAGGATTAGGTTTTTGGGATAGGTTTGAATTGAAACATTTTATGATCATGTTCAAAGAAAATCTTTAGAACAGGAGATGTCTAGCAATTGATGAGAGGTTTGCCAAGTATAAAGTTGGATTAAATAGTTCGGCAGCTGATTTATTAACTGATGTGTATCAAATGTAACAAAGGTGGACGACAGATGTTTTATGACTATGCGACACCAGCCCTGACATGACGACTTTTAAGGGACAAGACAGCATTCCAGAAATACCAGACTAACATCCGCATCTATGAGCTGTTTGACGTCACAGGTGCAGGATCGTCAGCTGAGTCCAGGAGGAACAGGAGAAACGATTTCATGGAGACTGAATGGGAAAATCCACAAACGCACAGTGGTAAACTTTGGCATATGCTGGCTAAATTGAGGCTAAATTAGCGCCGAGGGAGGGGTCTCTGTGTGGAATTGGAAAGTATCTTTTTGGTGAATGAAAGTGTGACAGAAAAAGTGTTTGTATGTCTAAGTGGTTTGAGTGAATGTTTAAGGGACGGGCCTCAGGAAAGAAACCTGATTGAGGGCAACGATAAGCCCGAACAGCACGTAGGATGCAATGGGCGGACAGGTCTGATCAACCTGAATCCCTATTGCACTCCCAAGTACTGATTTTCAAATTGTTATTGGAGACAGATTGGACGAATCAAATTCAAGCATCAAGTGAATGATTGATTGACATTATTACACAAAATTTATGCAAAACTGAAATTTTCAGAAGGGAGGTAATTTACCCCTTCTCGCTTGCAAGTGCCACTCCTCCAGTTCTCTCCACAGGTTTGAGGTGACATATGACGTGTGTGACCAGAAGGTCGGAGAACGCTTCAAATAGCGCCGCATCACGCCCATCCCGGAGTTTCTCCTCAACAAGGAGGGAGATATAAGATATTCTAAGTTAGGTTCCATGAAAACAGATTAAGATATAGTTGTTGCTTTAGCCTGCTCATGTGCTCCGCAGTTTTAATATTCACATTGGGTGCACGAATAGATAACACACACCCAGTCCAGGATAGAGCAGAATTTTGTTGTATTGTTCAGACTTTTCCATAATATAGGGCACCACAGCGGTGATACTTGAGGTTAATTTCAGTTAAGTGGGAGGTGGCGCTGTTTTTATGAAAAATACTCACTTAACGCAAGGGTAGGTTCTTCGTAGAGGGGATTACAGAGTTACATGCGGGACAAAATTTACTTGTCAGGAACTGTCCTCACTTGAGGCCGAGGCCAGACCTGCTGACCACCATGATGGTCACCGGCTGAATGGGGACACCTCAGGTGAGATTGGCCGTGCCGTGCATCAGATATTTCTGGCCCCGTTGGGGCCGATGTTGCTGTATCTTTCAGGTGGGGAGCGGAGGAGACAGGCCTGGTCTATGTGGCCAGGGCGAGACGTGAATGGAGTGAGACTTCCGGCAGTGACCCATCCAATAATGTCGTCATTCCGCAGCTGTTCCAGTTGGCCGTCCTCAGGGCGTGTCCTTCCGGTTACGGACATCATGTGAAAAAGTCCATCAATGAAAAAATGCTAATCAGTCTCAGGAGAACACATTTTTTTTTACATCATTTTGCACGACATCAGAAAAGGAAAATGTGGGATTGGATTAAGGAGCGTTACTAAAAATTGTTGTACTTGCAGGTTCAGGTGGCCAAGAGGGCTAAAAATTATAAAATAAAAAAAATGAAAAAAAAGGGGTGGGGCAGCTAATGCATGCAGCTCCCATTGCACCTGCGCCTTCCGCTTCTGCTGCTCCTAGGCAAGGTTCGGGTGACGCGGCACCACAGCAGATTGGCTGTCCGTACCCGGCCGGTCAACGAGGTCGGGATTGCAGTAACAGAGGTAGGGGTGGTTATAGACGGGGGTTGTGAGTGGCGTGTGCTCTTGCTGCGGGGTCACTGGGTGATGAGCTGTCCAAGCCGAGCCACTTTCTGGAATGTGCCATCCTCTGGTCCGGTGCCATTCCTGTCGCCCAGAGCTCAACCAGCGCAGGGGGCGCCACCGTTACCCACTCCCAACGCACTCTTCACACCAACCCGCTGGTACCCCATTCCATGACAGGGGGCCGGGGAGCATATGTGGTGCTCTCCTCTATTCCAGTGGCTGAACTGAAACATCTGAGGGCAGCTCTGAAACCTGGTTCTCCATCCTCCCGCGGTGGGTATGCCCTGTTCCTGATCCAACCTCCACCCATTCACCAATTGACCCAGTACATTGTACACTGTACATATGATCGCACACATGATTTGGTTTCTCAAAATGCATTCATCCAAATTTAGTCAGGAGTTCATCTTGCATTAGAATTATATATGTGTTATGTCTACCGGCGTTGCCTCGCATGCGTGCCTTGTCCCTGAGCAGCAGAAATGGTATGAATTGTTTACTTTCGCCAAGCCACAAATCGCATTGACTATTGATGCGCGTCTTCATACTAAAGATCTAGGCCCCATGGTAAAGCGGTGTGTCGAGGCGGTTGGCTGGGTTCAGACGTCTATTACGAATGTTGAATACTCTGCGTCACTAACAGGGTATCATACTTCAGCACCCACTACAAATTCTTCGGTTTTGGGAACGTGACTAAATTTCAAAATTTCACGAAGCGGGTCACTCGGGAGAGGTAGTTCTGTGTGCGTCTCTGCCGGAGGGGTTGTGGACACGGGGCCCGACTGATTTTGGGCTCTGCTCCACAGCTCCCTCAATTGTTTTATTGTCTCTACACCCTCGCCCAGTTGACAGAATCAGAGTTGGCACAGCCTGGAGGTGGAGGGAGGCATTCGGGAGACAATAGGAGGTGAAGACTGCAGCGGTCTTGGAGCTGTCTACATCTTGGAGAGCACCTATTCTTCCCGTAAAAAATGGTTTAATTTGGTATCTGCGTAATTCTAGGTTTGGGATTTTTATTTATCATAAATGGTTACTATTTCATTTGGTTTGCTTTAAAGATTTGCCAAAAAACTGTAAAAATTGGAGCGTTAGCTCAGGGCTTAATTTATAATCTCGAGACAGTTAGATATTTGAACTCAGTGAACTAAATTTTCTTTAATTCATGTCGGGGGGCTCGCCTTACAGCGAGGAGGAGGTGGACCCAAAAGGCGAGGAGGCCAAGAGGTGGGTAACGTGAAGGGAATTTATTAAATGAAACAAACAACGTGGCAGGGTGCTAGGTATCAAGGGCAACCAAAACGTGACTAACAGAAAAGGAGGACGAGGAACAGAAGCCGGGGCAAAACGCTGAGGGACGTAACGGGAACGAGGACGTGAACAAGAGCATGAGCTTGACAGGAACAAACGTGGTCGTGGAAGTCCGGAAAGTGTGGCAATGACCCGACGCTGAGTAGTTGGTCTGGGAAGCTTAAATAGTCCGAGTAATCAGGGGAGCAGATGGGAATCAGGTGCGTGATGGTTGACAGGGAACAGGTGCGTGGCTGGTGAGGACGAGATGGCTGAGAGGGAAACGCCCCTACACAGCTGACAAAACAATAACAGAAAAGCACATGGCACGAAGGAGGGAAGAAAATAACAACAAACACACTGACATGCCCGACACGGGTCATGACAATTCAGGAATAATTTGCCCATCTTGCAAAGCCAAATTCTAACATTGTGCCATATTAGCTGGATATCATTAGGACATTATTGCGAACCAACACTTCTGGATTGTGGTGATTATCGGCACAACGAAATGTATACGTTGTAAAATTGTTTCTGGGGGCAATGCCTGTGAGGATGCCACTGTCTAGATTATATACAAAGAAAGCTTTTACAACAGTCTGGGAATTGAAATAGATATAGATATAAAATTTGGTGGGTCTACGTTAATTACAATATCTTATTCAAGTGCCTGATACAAGCTTCACAAACAAGTTTAAAAAGGTGATTGAGTGCAATTAATGGTTACCAGACGAACAAGTGTGACTGCACATAGACGAGAATGCAAGTCAGTAAATAAAGACACACAAGCTTGCAGCATTACGTTACCTGCGTGACTTCTTAGAAGACAGAACATTACATGGTACCAGGTCGCGGGTCAAGAAAAGGACTGACGCGAGATGGACTCCGTAAGGCCACCAGAAGCGCTAAAAATGAAGGGAAATCTGGACGCGAGTTGGCGGGCTTTCAAGCAACAATTCCTGCTCTACCTTGCCGACGTGGGAGTCGGAAACAGAGCGGACGAAAAAAAAATAGCCCTTTTGCGAACCAATGCCGGAGCCGAGGCCATCGAGGTATTCAATGAACCCGAAGATAAAGACAAGTTTGAAAAGGTCCTGTGGATTTAATTAATAATAATAATAATATTCCCTTTATTAGTCCCACAATGGGGAAATTCGAGATTCGAACCCAGGCCTCCTGGGGAGACTGGGTCCTGAACGCGGCGCCTTGTAGATACACTTGCAAAGACATTTTCAAGTCGGACCTTTCAAGAGAAGCTATATCGTCCAACACTCACTCAGTGGTGCGTAAGTGTGTTTCTGGATATTATTTGTCCAGCCGTAGTGTCATAAATGATGGTATTTTGATGTGGATTCATTCAAGTAGGACTTCACTGAAGGCACCTTAAATTACTTCCATACCCTGGAAGGTCACTGACCTGGCGAGAGAATTGCCCCCACCATAAACAATGCTCAGGCCTATTTTCTCTCAGGGCAGTATCTGGTTACATCGGAACTTCAGAACCAAGACTGGTCACTTCTGTGAGCTCCAGTCCCTTCATAGTTTCAAAAAGAGAATTACTTCCCAGATCTATATTAGGCCATTTAAAAATACAAGACTTTTTTTTTCATTTATTTCAATGTATATTTAAGCTTGCTTATTTAATAATACAATATTTATTCAATTGTTTTAGTATGTAAAATTATCAACAATTTGAACCTTTTTATTTCACACTTGAATATTTCTGAACATATTTGTTCTTTTGAAAATGTGTGCAATTTAAATTATTCCATCCATCCAGCCATTTTCTGCCGCTCATCCAGGGTCGGGTTATTGAATTAATTTTTAAGTATTTTTTATAATTCAATATTTATTTCAAGATCAGGACTCTTCTCAATTAGTTCAATATTTATAAAATGTTTCTATATTTGTTAATTGAATTAAGTCTGTAGGTGGTTTCCAATTTTACATTTTAATATTTTCCTATTTCACTATATAAATAATCCAATGTATAAAAAATATAATACAGCATGAAAAAAAATATTTGGTATATTTGACAAAATGATAGTTTTTTCCAAAGTGAGATTCTGCTTAGCAACAAACCCCAAACACTTGATAGAGCTCAACCCATTAAGTGTATTTTGCAGAAATTTATTCAGAAAGCATAATATTAAATGTGAGGGGATATTTGAAGAGTTTGAGTTATGTTCAATGGACCATACATATACGAGCCAGCCTAACACAGCGAGAAAACCAGCGCTGACTCCAGTCGCCATCAAGTTGCCAACTCCTGACATACCAAAACCTTTGAGAGAAACTGAGACTATTTGCGTTTCTCTTTCTTGTTCTTTTTATAGTTCAACTTCTAGTTCAGTTTTTCACCTTTTCACAACGTAATGAAGGCCAGTTGAGCAAGTGGAACAAGTGATTTTATTGATGATTGTGGAAGGCAACGATTTCATAAGCACCGTTTCTTCTCACACCTTTTCCATTAGGTACGATTAAAAAGACGTATAACGTGAACAAATGTTGTTCCAGGCAAAGGCAATTAATTTTATTTACATGTTTGATGTAAACACAAAAAAAAATCATCACCACTCAGACACAATGGTTATTCTGGCGCTGATCCCATTGGCTTAATGTCGATAAAAGAGCTTTGCAAAATTAAATTTTTCATATTTTATTCAAAATCACATTAACATCTTACCACAGTCAGTTGCTTCAGTTTTTTGTTGTCTTTTTTTTAAGCTTCAAGGATCGCTGCAATTCTCACCAGCACAATCGTGTCTCTCAGCAAGACGTTGAGTGAAGAATTTTTTAGCACAAACGCTGCAACTAAATGGCATGTCTCCACTGTGTGTTCTTGTGTGGCTTTGTGAACTTGACTTTACAGAGAAGCTTTTGCCACAAACTGAGCAGGAAAAAGGTTTTTCTGCACTGTGTGTTCTTGTGTGGGTTGTTAAATTTGACTTTACAGAGAAGCTTTTGCCACAAACTGAGCAGGAAAAAGGTTTTTCTCCAGTGTGTAATCGTGTATGTGTTTTTAAATTCCACTTAAAAGAAAAGCTTTTGCCACAAACTGAGCAGGAAAAGGGTTTTTCTCCACCGTGCGTTCTTGTGTGGCTTCGTAAATGCGACTTTAGAGAGAAACTCCTGGCACAAACTGAGCAGGAAAAAGGTTTTTCTCCACTGTGCGTTCTTGTGTGGCTTCGTAAATGCGACTTTAGAGAGAAACTCCTGCCACACACTGAGCAAGAAAAAGGTTTTTCTCCAGTGTGTGTTCTTGTGTGGCAAGTTAAATTTGACTTTACAGAGAAGCGTCTACCACAAACTGAGCAGGAAAAAGGTTTTTCTCCACTGTGTGTTTTTGTGTGTTTTGTTAAACTTGACTTTTGAGAGAAGCATTTTCCACAAACTGAGCAAGAAAAAGATTTTTCTCCACTGTGTGTTATTGTGTGTTCTGTTAAACTTGACTTTTGAGAGAAGCATTTTCCACAAACTGAGCAAGAAAAAGGTTTTTCTCCACTGTGTGTTCTTGTGTGTTTTGTTAAATTTCCCTTTTCAGAGAATCCTTTGCCACAAACTGAGCATGAAAAAGGCTTCTCTCCACTGTGTGTTCTTGCGTGCCTTACTAAATGAGACTTTTGAGAGAAGCTTTTGTCACAAACTGAGCATGAGAAAGGCTTCTCTCCACTGTGTGTTCTTGCGTGCCTTACTAAATGAGACTTTTGAGAGAAGCTTTTGCCACAAACTGAGCAAGAAAAAGGTTTTTCTCCACTGTGCATTCTTGTGTGGATTGTTAAATCAAACATTTGATAGAAGCTTTTGCCACAAACTGAGCAAGAAAAAGGTTTTTCTCCACTGCGCGTTTTTGTGTGCCTTACTAAATGAGACTTTCGAGAGAAGTTTTTGCCACAAACCGAGCAGGAAAAAGGTTTTTCACCACTGTGTGTTTTTCTGTGCCCTTTTAAAGACAGCTTTGAAGAGAATGAGTCAGTGTGACATGCCCTTTCACCTTTGGCTTGCCCATCATCATCGTCATGAGCATCATCATCGTCATGAGCGTCAGATAATGTGTCCTCATTATGTACTTGTGATGGTCCCCAGTGGTCTTCATCACCTTCTGTTGTCACGTAATGACTTGAACTGCTGCTTGGAGGCTCCGCCCCTCTCTTGTCCTCACTCTCATCCTTGTTTTCATCTTCAGTCTTTATAGGGAGAACGTTCACTGGTGACTTGTTGATCTCCTCCTCCTCCTCCTCCTTTTTGATGTGAGTCAAGTCTGGCTCCTCTTTTACATAAAGGAGATCGTTTTCACTGACGTCTGCAGGACACAGAAAGACAAATTTGGTTTGGTCAAGTCAAACCTCAGGCGGCGACTTTGTCTTATTTTCTACCGTGCTACCTTGACTTGTGCCTGCCGCATACGGAGCAATGCGTGGACCCCAACTTGGACCGGACCATGGGGGCATTTCACAAAATTACGTCCTACGATGTAAACCTCCCTTTAGCAGCACAACTGTGATAAACGAGCATTTAAAAAGGAAGCACGTTGCGGCTGATGCCCGATTTCATTCCTGACATAGTCACAGACGTTTTTGGAATATGTATTCAAATTCAACTAAGATACACCATAATATTTTAAGAGTTTACTGAATTATTTTGGAACTGCAATGATGCTTAACAGCTATTAGGGTGTCAGTAATGAGTAACAAAGTAACACAAGACCTCCCACTGATACATCATGATTGTCATTTGGATAAATTACCAGGAACTATGAGTTGTGGGGGTGATGCAAACCACCTGGGCCACAGGAACTTTATGACCAGGAACTAAATGTTCCTGGCCTTGTTGGTAGAAAAGGGGGTTTTGGCGTACTCCCTTTTTAAGCCCATAGTAAGCCAAAGATGCAGATGCATTCCTTGCAGCATGCGCTTGATCACTGATGAGATCCGTGCAACCCTGGATGGATGCATTAAATGTATTTTAAATGTTTGGATGAAGTGAAACTATGCACACGTGCACAAAACAGTGCAGGGCCACCCGAGGTTCATTGACTCTCACCCGACCAAGCCAGTAAAAAGTTCATAAATAAATAAGACCAATCCGTGCTTGATTAAAAAAAAAAAAAAAAACTTAATATTTTGTGTTTTATTCACTAAAATTGATCAACCGCTATTGAAGTTTTCGCGGCAGTGTGCACATTTTTAGAGTCAGGCGGAATTCCTTCCGTAAGGAATTGCTTGAACAAAATATAAAAACCAGAAAATGTTATTTTGTTATTTCAAATGTAAATTTTATACTGGGAAAAACATGGAGTTCACCCCCCACTATTGGTTATTCTTTGGCATATATTTTCTGCACTGATTACATTTGACATAAACAAATGTTCAGCAAACCGACAAGTAAAAGGCAATATTTAAAAATAAAACGGCAATAACCTTGAACGCATTTCCCCAAACAACTTAATGTTGTGATGCATATTTCTAATGAAAGAAAGTCGTTCTATACAAAGCAAATGAGAGTAAGACGTGTACAAACCTGCTTTGAGTGGCACAACACGAGGCTGGTTGCAAACTTCGTCCAGCAGTTGATGATGTTGCTCGTTCTCTTCTTTTATTCCACAAAGTTCCTCTTTGTACTTGGGTGTCGTTCTTTCACACATTTTCAAATGATAATTCCAAAAAAATCGCACTTGATCTCTGCTTGGCTTTGAGTCATGTGCATCTTTTCGCTAGCGGCTAGCTAGCTAACAAGCTAAGCTAACTACGCCGAAAAGCATCAACGCGCGAAGATGAGGTTATCGGGACACAAAGACTTAATGAATTATGTCGTAGTCCTTTAGAGTAGCACTGGACATCCTATGAGAAAATTACAGTCAGTTCCACACAAAATCAGAAGAATTTAGCGGTGGGTGTTTTTGTTCCGGCGTGGACGGATCGGTGGATGTGGTCGAGGTCCTTCGGAAGCTGCGCGCTTGCTAATGACGTCATGCTTTAAGCACGTATTTTTCAAATATCTTTCTTTGCCTCTATGTTTGTTTTTACACCTGGCTGTTCTCTTTTAATATATATTCTATGTAATATTTTAATTCGGTTGATAAAAAAAATGTAACAAAATAATTAAAATAACGCCACAAAAGCGAGTCAGCTCCGACGTCACTTCCTCCCTATGCCCGGAGAAGCCGCTGCTGGAACAGCAGTGGGAAGGTTACGTTTCTCCTACCGAACTTGCAACAATGCTGTGGTTCACTCGGGCTGCAAGATTGTATGAATATAATGTCTGCATATACTCGCAGTGCCTCTCAATTATTTCACGCCCGCCCCTACCAAGAAGAAAAAGATTCGCGCCCCCCCCCCCCACCGCCAATTTTTTTTTCTGTCTTTGTATATTGAGATTAGATTGTCAATAAAATATCCCTTAACTAACCTACATTGAAAAGAAATATAATTTCGAGAACTATTATAGAGAGGATCTCGAAGCTCAGTACTCTGTTGTTCAAATATTGATGAGATGACAAATATTTGTCATGTCATGTCATGATCCACACCGCTTATCCTGAACAGGGTCGCGGGAGAGTGCTGGAGCCAATTCCAGCTGACAACGGGCGAAAGGCGCACAACACCCTGAACTGCTCGCCAGCCAGTCTCAGGGCAGACATAGACACCGTCACTGAGTGGGAACTGAACCCACGTTGCCTGCACACAACTCAGGCGAGTGTACCACTACACCATCAGTGACATGATAAATATTTACGAATACGTTTTTTGTCAAAAACTTTATTAACATTAACAAACAGTTATTAATACGTACATAATATAGAAAAGACAAAAAGAAGAGCTTGGGGGATTTTAAACAAAAATTCTATAGGGATAACATAAAGCAACAGCTTTAGTATTGTTGGAGTTGAGTCACCGTGGAAATGAGAAGTAGTTAGTAAATCAACTTTTAAAAGCCAAACTTACGCCAATGCGTGTTCGGTTTTTGTACTCAAGAAGAAAAGGGTCAAATAAAGACTCAACAACTGATTCGAGTTCCGATATTTAGTTTCTCCAATTTCTGCTGTTCAGGAAATAGTACAAAGACAGATATCTGGGCGGCTTTTTCTTAATCTCACGAGAAAACTGCACTCGGGCGAGCACATTAAAAAAATGCGCGCCATCTTTCAGCCCAGCTTCAGTTTTTATAGGAGTTTTATATGTCAAAGGTAATGTAGGTTGAATCGGTTGTCCTCGCTCCCTCCCACGGCACGGGTCCACGTCCAAGGGAAGGTTCTCCCCAGGTTAGTCATCGTGTGGATAGTTGATTTCCGTCTGGTCCCCAAGACTGGCACGTCAAGGCTGGCCTTCTCCGGCGGGCAGTCTCTCCGTCTCTCTCCCCGCTGGCATTCCTCTGGAATCTTGTCGGTGTGCATGTGTGCATGTGTATGTGCGTGTGCTCCGATCTCCAATTGTTCCGTCTTTCGGAATGTGTTTTTTTATAGCTTCTGTGTGAGTCCTCCAGTGCCCAATTTGGTATGTTTGCATCTTCTACAGCCAATGTGGAGAATGTGCTTCGTCGTCTTTGTCCATGAAGTGCTGTCAGTGTGAGTGCAGGTCATGGAAATGCTATGTGTGCAAATTTGTTCTCACTACCCAAAATTTCAATAAAGTTCACACATTTAAACTAAGTACTATAAATTTAGCATTTGAGAAAAATATAATGAATCAGAAAACATCAGGACTACAATCCCAGTTATTCTTGTGACCCGTGCTTCTAGTTCCATTTGATTAATGCTTTTTGTTTCATCAATGTTTAACATATTCCGTAAATATGAACCTGCTAAATTAAATAATTGACCTTCTGTCCTGTAAGTGTTTAAAATAATGCCAGCAATCAAAATACAATCCTTCATTTACCATTGCAGTCGTCTTATCATTGCAGTACTTTTTTATCATTGTAGCATTTTATTAATTTCCCCTCTGGAACATGGACAGACATTCGGAGAGTTTACCTTACACTTGTATATGTTGTGGGATGTAAGTGTGTACATACACATGGGGATTTGTGTATTTACGTATATACTGTGTATATTCGCATAGGTTTGCTTTTTCTGAATGTCTGCTGCTAATGTCATACATTAACGGCTACATTGCACCACCGCCTCTGTGTGATCTATATCTTTGCTGCTGTAACACTGCCAATTTCCCCATTGTGGGAATATGAAAGGACATCCTTATCTTTATCTTTAAAAACCTTGTGTTGGTGCTTGTTAAATAATTTTCCATAAGATTAAGATTGAACAAAATGGTGAAACCAAAATTTAAAAAGTAAATTCTGTAACAATTAAACATTGAATACTTAATTATTCCTAAAACAGTTCAATGAATCTTGAAATTAATAGTGAATTATTGTAGTTTAATGAATACTAATACAAATAATGAAATATTAAAGTACTTAAATAAATATCGAAATCATTTTCGAACACAATAACAGTAAAGTAATAAAAGAGTGACATATTTTAATTTAAAATTCGCAACCACATCACAACCTGGTTAAAAACCCTGTAAAAAGGAAAAGGTGCAAATATGTTGACATAAAGTATCACTTTATCATGTCAACTGATATTAATAGGGAAATACATTTGGAATACTATCCAACCAACAACATGGTGTCAGATGTATAAACAAAACCAGCAACAAAAGTAAAATTCAATACATCTCTCAAGTTCATTTTGGGAACTAAAATGTTTGTTCACGTGCATACGGTTCAAATCGTACGTTTTTCCAATGTTTAGAAGAAGATAACAATGATTTGCATCGCATATGGTGACATCTGTCGGTGAGCTGGTGGCAGTGCTCCACAAAGCCAGCAGCCAATCATATCACAGCGGGGTGTGTCCTGCTCTTCCGCTTTAGTGCCGAACAGACTGCGGTTTTCTCGAAGGAAAAAAACGACGCCATCTTTCATTCGTCTCGTCGAACAAAGAGAAGCACGCGAGTTTTCGCCAAGCAGAGACCAAGTGCGGATTTTTTGGAATTATCATTTGAAAATGTGTGCTAGAACTACACCCAAGTACAAAGAGGAACTTTGTGGAATAAAAGAAGAGAACGAAGCAGGTTTGTACACGTCTAACTCTCATTTGCTTTGTAAAGAACGACTTTCTATCGTCAAAAATATGCATCACAACAGTAGGTTGTTTGGGGAAATGCGTTCTAGGTTATTGCCGTTTTATTTTTAAATATTGCCTTTTACTTGTCGGTTTTCTGAACATTTGTTTATTCCAAATGAAATCAGTGCAGAACATGGATGCCGAAGAATAACCAATAGTGGGGGGTAAACTCCGTGTTTTTTCCCCCAGTTTAAAATTTGAACTGATTATTTAACATTTGACATATTCTGGTTTTTATATGTTGTTAAAGAAATTAAGTTTGTCATGTCATCATGTTTCAAAACTATGCTGACAGATGTAGTTTATGTTTATATCCACTGTTGGAGTTGAGCCACCGAGAAAATGAGAAACATTTAGTAAATGAATCTTAATAGCTAAACTTACACCAATGCGTGTTCGTTTTTTGTACTCAAGAAGAAAAGGGTCAAATAAAGACTCAACAACAACTGATTAGAGTACCGATATTTTAGTTTCTTCGATTTCTGGAGTTCAGGGAATCGTACAAAGACAGATATCGGGGCGGCTTTTTCTTAATCTGACGAGAAACTATAATCAGACGAGCACAATCGAAAAATGGCGCGCTGATCTCAGCCCAGCCTCACATTTTATAGGAGGTTTTCTATGTCAAGGGTCATGTAGGTTGAATCGGTCGTCCTTGCTCCTTCCGCCGGCCCGGTCCACATTCCACGTCCAAGGCTGACCTTCTCAGGCAGGCGGCAGTCTCTCCGTCTCTCCTTCCCCTGTAATCTCGTCAGTGTACAGATTGTGTGGTGTATGTTTTCACAGATCAAATTATGTGTTTTTGGTGTTCTTGATCGCGCCCCTGTGACGTCCTCCCCGGCCCAACTTGATATGTTTGTATGTTCTATGGCCTATGTGCAAAATGTGTTTAGTCGTATTTGTCCATGAAGTGCTATCTGGTTTGTCATCAGTTTGACCTGAGCAGACTGAATCTGTTTGTTCTGAATGAGAGTGTGGGTCATGAAAATACTATGTGTGCAATTTTGAGGTCTTATATTTAAACTAAGTCATATAAATTTAGCATATGAATGCATCAGTAAACACCATGACTACAATCCCAGTCAATCTTATCGATGCACTGTACTTCTACATTCATTTGATAAATGGTTTTTGTTTAATCAATGTCGAACATATTCAGTAAATATGAACCTGCTAAATTAAATAATTGACCTTCTGTCCCATAAGTGTTTAAAATAATGCCAGCAATCATAATACAATCCTTCAATATTCATGTCCGGTGTGGCCATTCCCAATAAGAAGGGAAGGCCGGAGAGAGGGGACACCTTTCCCTTTTTTCTTTTTGGGGAGACTTCTTTTGACATCAGCATGTGACGAGAATAAAATCTCTTTCTAACCAAAATGGCTGTGTCAGAGAATTTTTTTCCATCACCAATTCTGCCATGCTCGGCGACCTGTCCGGAGGGAAGCTGAGCCAGACCCACACATCAACAACAAAATATACCACATTTTTGGCGTCACAAACAGGATTCTTGCTCCATTGAGGGTCTCAGGGTGCTGGGGCGCAGGCGTTCAACAGCCGGCCGGCTGAACTTTCGGTGAGATGCTTTTACTCACAATGGGTGTTGTGCGCCTGTGTCCAAGCGGTCGGGGCTTTTGGGGTCGTTAAAGAGAGCTTGTGCGTGTGGGTCTGCTGGCTGATTGGTCATGGAAAATGTCCCTGTGTTAGTTTCAATTATTGTTTAAACAAGAGGCCTCTATAATGATTAAGACATTCAAAGATGCCAAAGTAACTGCACTATAAAAGAACATTAGAAAAAGTATAAAAAAATAAATACATTTAAAAAATTATGATAGGAACTAAGTAAATGGGGACGAGTGTGGGAGAAATGTGCAGAAGATAAAGAAAAGAAAGGTCTTGTGGTTAAAGAGATGAGAAATAAGAAGTGTAAAACTATAGCTATAGACAACATAGTCGTGAATAAACTCAGTTTGAGCTCAGGCCCTGGCCAGGGTGTAAATTTTAGCAGGAAAATGATGAGCTGAAAATAGTGAAGAGAAGCGCGCTTCCACGTATCGTATTGGGCACTTTGTGGCATGGAACACAGTAAGGATCGAGGCGTACCGTTGTGTGGAGCCCCTGGAGCTGAGCCGACGGTTTCGCTGGTACGTAGCAAGAGATACGCTGTTCAGATACGTACCCTGTGATGACTCGTGTTCTGGTAAAGGCCACACAAAATCAAAAACCTGGCTACCATCTACTGTGGGACCAAGAAGTCAGGCAGCCCCTACGCAGGAGATAAGGGGTGATAGTTATAAACCAGTGCCAGTCCCTCCTTTGTAGAAAGAATTGCCCCTTCTAAAACCCAAATGTTATTGCATTAATATTCCGTTTTATCAGTTCAACTAACGCGTGTGCGTCCTAGTATACATTGAAATTTGCAGCATAAAAAATGTTTAAAAATTTGGATAATAACTAAAGCAAAATTAGAATGAGAAAGATAATTGGCTACATAATAATTGGGGTGAAATTAATCTTCATTGCAAGAAGCGGTCATACAAATAGAGAAATCTAAGATCATAAAAGGATGAATGCATGTTCCGTGGAATGGGATTTGTCAACACGGAAAAGCCCTGAGTGATGAAAACGTTAACATATGGTTAAGGAACAGGTCTCTTTGACGGCAAAAGTCTGACTATGGTAAAGAATTGATAATTAGACCTCAATGATTGTGCAGTTGAAAAAGTTCATATCTTGACTGTGCAAAGCTAAAGTGAGAAACTAGGATTAATTATTTGGCAAACACGAGAACGTATTCAGTCTCGAGGAAGACTGAATGCAGTAAAATTGCAATAAGAACAACAATAAACCAGCCCAGAGTGTTACAATGTCCTGGAAACAAAAGTTTGGGATTGCCCCTGAGGGTGAAATTCCTCTCTGAACTCCTCCTTTTTGCCCCCGGCAGCAACTCATGAAACAGGGAAACTGATAAGAGATACAATTTTGTTGAAACAGAACATGCAAGGTTAAAGGTCATGCAAAACAAAAAAAACCCCATCTAATGTTCCATACTTCAGTTTTGCGACCGATGTACTACGGTAATTCAATTAATGGAACGACATTTTGAGATGGAAATGACAGGAATGTGAATTATCATGTTATGGGGGACTTTTGATTTACAGTTAATTAATATAAATTAAATAAGAAATTTTTAGTCTGCGGATAATCCACTTCAAATTATACTGACTCATTGGTTAAGGAAAACGGGGTTATATTAGTTAGTTAAAAAAGAATAGCTTAATTATAATTGACGTGTTCATGGGGATTGAATATGAATCATAAACAGAAGACAAAACCAATTGGCATTGGCATTTGTAAAATATGATGAGGGATTAAGTTGGTGAGCTCTTATGGGAGACGGGGCGAGACGTGAATGGATTGAAGCTTCCGCCAGTGACCCGTCCAATAGTGTCACCACCACACAGCTGTGCCGGGTGGCCGTCCTCGAGGGCGTGCACCTCCCAGTTACTGACATCATGCGGAACAGTCCGTCAATGAGAAACTGCTAACCAGTATGAGTAGAACCCCCGTTTTTGCATCGATGAAAGAAAATATTGTATTGGATGGAGAAAAAGAATTGTTACACTTGCGGGTTCAGGGGGCCAAGAGTGCTAATTCACCGGGAACGGAAAAAATAATATGGGGGGAGGGAAAAAATTAAATAAAACCGGGGAGAAGCAACTAATGCAGTAGCCGACGCATGCAGCTCCCATTGCGTCTGCTCTTTCCGTTTCCGTTGCTCCTGGGCCAGGTTCTGGTGACGCAGTGCCATAGCAGGCTTGTTGTCCGCACCGGCTGGTCAACAAGGTCACGTAACAGAAGTAGGGGTGGTTATAGAGATGGGTTGTGAGTGGGACGTGCTTTTGCTGTGGGGTCACTGGGTGATGAGCGGTCCAAACCGAGCCACTTCCTGAAATGTGTCAGCCTGTGGTCCAGCGCCATGCCTGACACAAAGAGCGCCACTAGCACGGGGGCGCCACGCTACCCCCTCCGACAACGCTTCTGTCAGGTTCGCCAATTTGACATATAGTGTTCGTAAGCTAAAAGGAGAGGACAAACAGCTCTTGTGGAGACAGAAAGGTTAACAAAGTTTATTTGTCTTTGTCTTTATCTCCCCCCTGTTCCTCGATGCTTTTCACACATTCCCTTTTATAACATCGGGGAATCAGATTACACTCAAGAAATCAGATTACACTCAAGGGTGGTACAGTTCGTCTTCTCAAAAGCTGGTTTAGTCCGGTTTATCATTGGCGTGTCGCCATGAGTCGCAGCTGACTTTGACGTCAACATCTTTTATCAGGACCCAGTTGCTTGCTTCAGACTTCGATGCCAACTTATCAGGGCTCTTCACGATGTTGTTTACTTCATCCTCACTTCTGAAGAAGTGCCACCGCCCCGCCAATTGCAGACACCTCTCTGCAGTAGAGGTGTCTCCCTGTATCACCCCTCACACTGCAAACACTCAGCATAGTTCACTATATTAAACTGCAACATGTTATATGCACTACATATTAAAATAAGCTGCATCACGGCAAATGTATAATAACCTTTTAAGATTATTCTAACAGCTTCTATGGCTTCCAAATGCACAGTTGACGCCTCAACCCGATTGGGACCACATTCCACGATAGGGGTGCCCGCGGAGCCTCAGCATTCAAGGACCGGCAAGTCTTAGCATTCTGATGACGTTTGATGGACAACAGTTTTAGATGGTGGAACAAGATATTCCACGCTTTGCAAGCTCCTTCTGCATATCCCAGTGAGCAACAACACTGTCACGCTTGTGGGACTCTTGAGATTGGCCGAGTCACTGCCATGGACCGAACCCGCACCTGTGAAACAAACACTGGAATTCGAGTGGGACTGAATTTGACTGTGCACATCCGCCGGGGGAAGCATATGTTGTCCTCCGTTTCAGTAGACTGGGCAGCTCTGAGACCAGGGTCTCCATCCTCCCGCAGCTGGTACGTCCTGTTCCTGCTCTGGTCTGCGTAGGGTAGCCGCCTCCACCCCTTCAAACCACCAATTGGTCCTTTGCATTGAACACTGAGTTATGATTATTTGGTTTGTCAGGATGCATTCACCCAATTTCGAGGGTCAGAAGTGCATCTTGCATTAGGATTATGTATTTGTGATGTCTACCGGTGCTGCCTTGCATGTGTGACTTGCCCCAGAGCAGAGGAAACGCTATGAATTGTCTCTGTTCGCGGAGCCACAAATCACATTAACTATCGGTGCGCATCATCATACTAAAGATTTAGGCCCATTGGTGAAGACGGTTGGCAGAGTTAATTTCAGATGTTGAATACCCCATGTCACTAGCAGGGTGTGGTTTTTCAGCGCCCATTACAAATTCCTCTGTTATGCAACATTTTCCGAATTTCGACACTATGGTGGACCCGGGGTCTGACTGATGTTGTGCTCTGCTCCACAGCTTCTCCAATTTGTTTTTGCTATATCTGCGAAAGTTTTTATATTATTGTGAATGAAATTAAGTTTGTCATGTCATCATGTTTCAAAACTATGCTTACGGGTTAATAGAAGGTCACAAAAACATGGACCTCTTAAACAGGAAAACGTGAGTTCAGTGGTAACAGAGTTGTGTCTATGCTGGCAGATTAACAAGAAGCCACAAAAACAGATGCACGTCTTGAACCGTGTTTGACAGGAAACCGTTTAGCTCGCATTGAACAGAAGTGTGACCCAAACATGTCTTGTAAGCTGAAACCGTTCGAACAACAGGAAGAGTGTGGACGGGTGTGATAAAGTCAAAGTGTTCATGTTTTTCCATTCTTTATGAGTTTGCATATACAAATTACTTTGCTGTGCTTCAATAAAACGCGGCACAGGAGCGGGAAAGCTTTTCTCTTTGCCGGACTGCTCCTCGCAAGTGACAAAGACAATCTTGGCTGGGTGATTCACTTGTACAGGCTTGTCTCGTTTTTGGCAATAACTCTGACATATCTTGTTCAAGCAATTCCTTACGGAAGGAATTCTGCCTGACTCTAAAAACTGCACACTGCGGCAAAAAGATCAATGGCGGTTGATGAATTTTAGTGGATAAAGCACAAAGGATTAAGTTTTTTTTAATAAATCAAGTACTTATTGGTCTTATTTATGAACTTTGTACTGGCTTGGTCAGGTGAGAGTCAATGAACCTCCGGTGGATCTGCACAGTTTTGTGCACGTGTGCGTAGTTTCACCCCATCCAAACAATTAAAATACATTGAATGCATCCATCCAAGGTTGCACGGATCTCATCGGTGATCAAGCGCATGCTGCAAGGAATGCATCTGCATCTTTGGCTTACTATGGGCTTAAAAAGGGAGAACGTCAAAACCCCCTTTTCTACCAACAAGTCCAGGAACATTTAGTTCCTGGTAATAAAGTTCCTGTGGCCCAGGAGGTTTGCATCTCCCCCGCAACTCAAAGTTCTTGATAATTTTTTGCAAATGATAATGATGTATCAATGGGAGGTGTTGTGTTACTTTGTTACTCATTACTGACACCCTCTGGCTGTTATACATCATTGCGGTTACAAAATAATTCAGTGAACTCTTAAAATATTATGGTGTATCTTAGTCTAATTTGAATATGTATTGGATAACTTTAATATAAACAGTCATTATTCAAATATGTCAACACGAAAGTCAGAGTGAAAGTGTTGTTGCTTATGTGTAAGAACTTTTACTCTTCAAACATAATGTTGTTTTAAAATTTATTTAAAAACAGAAAT
Source organism: Idiotropiscis lumnitzeri (assembly GCF_059441095.1). NCBI lineage: Eukaryota > Metazoa > Chordata > Actinopteri > Syngnathiformes > Syngnathidae > Idiotropiscis > Idiotropiscis lumnitzeri. Next base: position 32,073,545 of record NC_142392.1, on the reverse strand, counting down.
TTTATAAAAATAAAAAGGGTAATGTCGGAACTTACTCGCAGGATAAATGTCATTTTGGGTAAAAAAAACAAACAAACGTAAATCATACAATAAATAGCCACTCTGATTCCAGGGCCCCTTTAATTCTTTTAGGGATCCAGATTATAATGGAAGCAAAAAGTACCCACGATGAAATTATCTATAAATGCAAAAAGAAATACTTGTAAACATATTTCACTTGAAGGATTCCTATTCTATCAATGACATTATGATGCGATGGCACCCATTAATAAGTTAGGGTCCCATAACAGGTGTTCCATCAGACGCACACAATAGCCTGTGTGTGCTAACTTCAGCTCGCTTCCAAAAACGTCTGTGACTATGTCAGGAATGAAATCGGGCATCAGCCGCAACGTGCTTCCTTTTTAAATGCTCGTTTATCACAGCTGTGCTGCTCAGAAAGGAAGGTTGACATCATCGGACATAATTTTGTGAAATACCCCCATGGTCCGGTCCAAATTGGATCGCACGCATTGCTCCGTGTGCGGCGGGCACAAGTCAAGGTAGCACGGTAGAAACAATATAAGACAAAGTCGCCGCCTGAGCTTTGACTTGACCAAACCAAATTTGTCTTTTTGTGTCCTGCAGACGTCAGACAAAATGATCTCCGTTCTGTGAAAGAGGAGCCAGACTGGACTCACATCAAAAAGGAGGAGGAGGAGGAGGAGGAGATCAACAAGTCACCAGTGAAGGTTTTCCCTATAAAGAGTGAAGATGAAAACAAGGATGAGAGTGAGGACAACAGAGGGGCGGAGCCTCCAAGCAGCAGCTCAAGACATCACGTGACAACAGAAGGTGATGAAGACCACTGGGGGCCATCACAAGCACAAAATGAGGACACATTATCAGACACTCATGACGATGATGAAGATGATGGGCAAGCCAAAGGTGAAAGGGCATGTCACACTGACTCATTAACTTCAAAGCTGTCGTTAAAACCGCACACAAGAACACACAGCGGAGATAAACCTTTTTCCTGCTCAGTTTGTGGAAAATGCTTCTCTCGAAAGTCTTCTTTAGTAAGGCACACAAGAACGCACAGTGGAGAAAAACCTTTTTCCTGCTTGTTTTGTGACAAAAGCTTTTCTCTAAAGTCACATTTAACAAGCCACACAAGAACACACAGTGGTGAAAAACCTTTTTCCTGCTCAATTTGTGACAAAAGCTTTTCTCTAAAGTCACATTTAACAAGCCACACAAGAACACACAGTGGTGAAAAACCTTTTTCCTGCTCAGATTGTGGTAAAAGCTTCTCAGAGAATTCTAATTTCACAAGGCATGCAAGAACACACAGTGGAGTAAAACCTTTTTCTTGCTCAATTTGTGGCAAGAGTTTCTCTCAAAAGTCGCATTTAACAAGCCACACAAGAAAGCACAGTGGTGAAAAACCTTTTTCCTGCTCAGTTTGTGGCAAAAGCTTTAATGTATAGTCATTTTTAACAAATCACACAAGAACACACAGTGGTGAAAAAACCTTTAGCTGCTCAGATTGTGGTAAAAGCTTCTCCGATAATTCTAATTTCACAAGGCACGCAATAACACACAGTGGAGAAAAACCTTTTTCTTGCTCAATTTGTGGCAAGAGCTTCTCTCGAAAGTCTCATTTAGTAAGGCACACAAGAAAGCACAGTGGTAAAAAACCTTTTTCCTGCTCAGTTTGTGGCAAAAGCTTCTCTCAAAAGTTGCATTTAGGAATCCACACAAGAACGCACACTGGAGAAAAAACATTTTCCTGCTCAGTTTGTGCCAAGAGGTTCTCTCAAAAGTTGTATTTACGACGCCACACAAGAACACACACTGGAGACAAGCCATTCAGTTGCAGCGTTTGTGCTAAAACATTCTTCACTAAACAGGGCGCTGAGAGACACAATTGTGCTGGTGAGAATTGCAGCGATACTTGAAGATTAAAAAAAGAAGAAAAAAAATGAAAGAACCGACTCTTTGTGGTAAGATGTAAATGTGATTTTCAATAAAATATGAAATTGAATTTTGCAAAGCTCTTTTATTGACACAAAGCCAATGTGATCAGTGCCAGAAGAACCATTGTGTCTGAGTGATGATGAGTTTTTTTGTGTGTTAACATCAAACATGTAAATAAAATTTATTGCCTTTGCCTGGAACAACATTTGTGAACATTATGCTTTTCAGTTGTCTTTTTAATCGTACTTAATGGAAAAGGTGTGAGAAGAAACTGTGCTTATGAAATCGTTGCCTTCCACAATCATCAATAAAATCACTTGTTCCACTTGCTCAACTGGCCTTCATTACGCAGTGTGAAAAGGTGAAAAACTGAACTAGAAGTTGAACTATAAAAAGAACCAGGAAGAGAAATGCGAATAGTCTCAGTTTCTCTCAAAGGTTTTGGTATGTCAGGAGTTGGCAACTTGATGGCGACTGGAGTCAACGCTGGTTTTCTCGTTGTGTTTGGCTGGCTCGTATATGTATGGTCCATTGAACAAAACTCAAACTCTTCAAATATCCCCTCACATTCATTTAATATTTCGCTTTCTGAATAAATTTCTGACTAGCTAAATACACTTTCTAGGTTGAGCTCCATCAAGCGTTTGGCGTTTGTTGCTAAGCAGAATCTCACTTCGGAAAAATATACCAAATATTTTTTTTCATGCTTTATTATATTTTTTATACATTGGATTATTTATATAGTGAAAAAGGGAAATATTAAAATGTAAAATTGGAAATCACATACAGACTTAATTCAATTAATAACAAATATAGAAACATTTTATAAATATTGAACTCATTGAGAAGAGTCCTGATCTTGAAATAAATATTGAATTATAAAAAATACTAAAAAATTAATTCAATAACCCGACCCTGGATGAGTGGCAGAAAATGGCTGGATGGATGGAATAATTTAAATTGCACACATATTCAAAAGAACAAATTTGTTAAGAAATATTCAAGTGTGAAATAAAAAGGTTTAAATTGTTGAGAATTTTACATTTTAAAATAATTGAATAAATATTGTATTATTACATAAGAAAGCTTAAATATAAATTGAAATAAATGAAAAAATAAGTTGTGTATTTTTAAATGGCCTAATTTAGATATGGGAAGTAATTCTCTTTATGAAACTATGAAGGGACTGGAGCTCACAGAAGTGACCAGTCTTGGTTCTGAAGTTCCGATGTAACCAGATACTGCCCTGAGAGAAAATAGGCCTGAGCATTGTTTATGGTGGGGGCAATTCTCTCGCCAGGTCAGTGACCTTCCAGGGTATGGAAGTAATTTAAGGTGGTCACGAGTAGACTGGTCGTATCAAAGGGGAGACGCATCTGCTCTCCCTCTGGGGGACTTTTGGAGGGAAATCCCGAAGACTAGCGTGATGGGAATTGCATATGCAACAAGGGAAAATTAGATATTCATGTCCTATTTGGGCATTCCCTATAAGAAGGGAATGTCTGAGAGGGGGCTTGCACGTTTTTGGGGAGACTTCTTTTGACATCAGCATGTGACGAGAATAAAATCTTTCTTCTTTCTTTTGTTCTTTTCCATCACCAATCCAGCCTTGCTCGGCTGCCTCTCCGGAAGGCAGCAAGGACCCACACTTCAAAGACAAAATATACTACATATTGAAAGAAAAATAATACTCAAATATTGAAATAAGTATAGAATTGAATGAATAAACAAAAAAGAAATAAATACCTCCTGGAAAATATTATAATTTTCAACATTTGTCAACATTTTTCTTTCTTGCACATTCGTAAACAACCGTAATTTTTTTTTTTACTTTTACTTTTTAAGTTACTTCAGTGCATTTCACACCTGTGCCTTCAGTGAAGTCCTACTTCGGCCTACTTGAATGAATCCACATCAAAATATCATCATTTATGACACCACGGCTGGACAAATAATATCCAGAAAAACACTTACACACTGAAGGAGTCTATTACTATTGATTACTGGCATTATTTTGAACACATGCGGGACAGAATGTCGATTATTAAAGTTAGCAGGTTCATATTTACTGAACATTTTCAACATTGATGAAACAAAAAGCAATTATCAAATGAAACTAGAAGCACAAGTCACAAGAATGACTGGGATTGTAGGCCTGATGTTTACTGATTATATTATTCTTAAATGCTAAATTTATAGTACTTAGTTGCAATGTGTGAACTTTATTGAAATTCTCAGTAATGAGAATAGATTTGCGCACATAGCATTTCCATGAGCTGCTCTCACATTCACAGCACTTGATGGACAAATACGACGAAGCACATTCTCCACATTGGCTGGAGAGATGCAAACATACCAAATTGGGCACTGGAGGACTCACACAGACGCTATCAAAAGAAAAACACATTCCGAAAGACATAACAACTGGAGATCGGAGCACATGCACATACGCATGCATACACACATACACTTGCACATACACGCGCACACATGCACACCGACAAGATTACAGAAGAATGCCAGCGGAAAGAGAGACGGAGGGACGGCCCGCCGGAGAAGTCCAACCTTGGCCTGCCAGTCTACGGGACCATATGCTATATGACTTAGTTTAAATGTAAGACCTCAAACTTGCACACATAGTATTTTCATGACCCACACTCTCATTCAGAACAAACAGATTCAGTCTGCTCAGGTCAAACTGATGACAAACCAGTAAAGGATTTTATACGATTGACTACAAGTTATATGTATTCAGTTTAATGCAATAAAGATATGTGCTGATTGTGCTTTGATTCAATGTGCGGTGGAAGGACAGGGCAGGCTGTATGAAAGGCGTAGGACGCCGTAGGTGGTAGATTTTTTTTGTAAAGGACGAGCCGCACTTCTGATAACGAGGGGGGGGTGTCGTCCTCTGTTGGGTACAGGGATGCGCAGAGCTGTAATGGTAGGAACCAAGCCCCAGGCTTTGTATTAGATCTCCTGTTAGGAATAAATCCGCTCCCGTGTGAAGTTGCCGGCTTCCTGGTCATCTTTCTCTCAAAACGAGCGTGCATAATTATTGGATGAATGTAGGTCGTGTTTGGTGAACCATTAATGGAGTCAGATAATTAATTTGAACTATTTTGGTAAACGTTTGGTACATTTAAAGTTAGAAATCCCAACAATTTTTGGTGACCCCGACGTGATGAGAGGGAGAGGACTGCAAAAGAAATCCACAGACTTCGAATAAGAGAACCACAGGGTCTCAGGGACCCATATCCACACCAAGTGACGACTTGTTGAACGGAAAGGAAATCCCGACTTAGACCTGTTTTCCTCTGGTGGTACCACATCTAAAAGGTAAGCAGAATACCTGTTACTACATGTCTGAATTCTGCACAATTGGGGAAAAATAAATGTAACAGAGGAAAACGGGGATAATTGGGACATTAAATATTAAAAGTGTGGATTGTCACACGGTGTAAAATCAGGGATTTACGTATCGCGAAGTCGTAATAAGGTGTCAAATCTGGGATTTACTTATTACTCAATTTGTGGTTCTGATACAGTGTAAAATCTGGGATTTACGTATCGCGAAGTCGTAATAAGGTGTAAAATCTGGGATTTACTTATTACAAAAATAGTCTGGGACTATATGTGGTATTGATACGTTTTAAAATCTGGGATTTACGTATCTCAATTTGTGTGCAAGTGTAAGCAGTGTGATTGGTGTGATATAATTTGGACTGTTTTGTTTGATATTTGGCTTGGATGCATGGGAGTGGATTGTTCAGGTGGAGAGGAGATAGGTGTGATATGGGGCTCGGTTCCGATGATGTGTATGAAAGCGATGGTGTGTGGCAAGAAATGGATGGACATTATGTGAAGTTGGAGACGCAATTAATGAGTGCAATTGAGGAGAAAAAGAGAAAAAGAAAGATATCGGAAGGTGTTTTTTTTTTAAATTACAAAAGGATGACCACATGGGATATGATTCAGTTGGCTAAGCAGGTGCTAAAGAAAGACGAGGAAAATGTTGAATGACATCAAACAATCGAAAGAGGCAAAAGATAAAGCTAAATGGATTCGGAAAGGTAAAATGGAAAAAGAATTGGCAATGGTGGAGGAGGACAGACGTAGTGTGCATCAATTGGCGACAGTGGCAACAACATTGGCAAACATAAAATTGGAAGAAAAGGTTGAGAAAGTTGTGAAAGTGGACAAGAAGGAGAGGCACGTGAGAAAAAGAAGATGTTGAATGTTGTGGAAAGTTGTGCAAGTGACAAGATTGGTAAAGGGTGATATTGAACTGGTTGTTGAACCTTTTGTCAGGTTTAAATGCCCATTTTGGGAGGGCTTACTGAAATAATTTACTAAATGTAACGGCCGAAATAAAACGCTAGCTGGATGGCCAGGAGGAACCAGACACCGCTGTTCATTTTCACCGCCGGCGGGGGAAAAGAGTGGGACAGAGAGGCCGCGAGCAGCAGCTCGCCTGCTCGCAGCCGCTCCATGCAACTCCTCTCTCCTCCTCTTCTCACCGGCTCGGCTTTTATTAGTTTGACTCAAGAATCACAAGAAATTAGAATACAATGAAGGTCTGTTTAGCCTAAACTAAATCACCAGAAAACAGGAGATTAATTAACAATGGTGGTCTATTTTAGACTAAACTAATCAGCAGAAGACAGAAAACATCAATAACTAATCATCAGTAACTCTAGCAGGCAGAAAATCACAACTCACAGTGTAAAGGTCAGTTTAACTATACACATCATCAGGATACAGTGTCTGTGTGCGTGTGTGCTAAAATAACAAGTAAGTGTCTATGTGTGTGTGTTTAAACATGAATGAGTGTATAAAAACATGATTATAAATACACAAACTGATTAACTATCCTCAGCCCATCTTACACCTTTTGGCGTATATTTGTAGCCAATCATGTATGTCAGGGGTTTCAAGGCAAAATGAAAATGTCAAAAGTTATTCCAGTTTAGAAAAATGGGGATAAACATGATTTGTTTTTTCAAAACTACAGGCCAATGGCTGTTATGTAGGATATTCGAGAAACTGTTTAAATTTAGGTCAGACAAATCTACAGAGCGATACAATGTTTAGAAGTACGCACTCCACATTAAAGATAAAGATAAAGATAAAGATGTCCTTTATTAGACCCAGAATGGGGAAATTTGAGGTGTTACAGGAGCAAAGATATAGATCACACAGAGTCGGTGGCGTAATGTAGCCGTTAATGTATAACATTAGCAGCAGACATTCATAAAAGCATGCAAATATACACAGTATAAACGTATCTAGTGTAAGGAAGGTACGTATGGAATTAACGGAACTGTATTAGATGAGAAAATTTTGTGTTTTTGTTTACCTTAAAAGGCTTTTGATACCTTGGATTATAGTGTGCTCCTTAAAAACTGAGTAAATGTGGTTGCGGAGGAGTTGCATTCAAAGGGATTTTCAAGTAATTTAGAAAATAGGGAGCAGGGATAAATAATATTTTGATGTTTATTTTAATTTTGGGGGAATATATTACAGGTGCTGAAGGGCTTGAAACAAGAATTTAAAAGAATAAAAATCAGGTTGGATTAAAATAAATTATCTAATAAATTAGTGTAATTAGAATTATTAAGTCAAAAAAATTTCATGTTATTCAGTAACAGTAGGAGAGACATGAGTGTTCAAATTAACATAAGAGAAAGAGTAAGAGAAACTGCTTCTGGGTGTCATTCTTAATTAGAATTTGTGTTGGAAACCACATCTATCGAACACAAAGTAAAAATTATCAAAAAACAATAGCCCTGTATGCAGAGTAAAAGATGCACTGGATAAGAAAGCACTATATATATATCGATTGTTAATATAACGTTCTGAGTGTTCTGTATATGACCTATTGCATTGACGTATGAGGAAGGCCTGCAAAACATATTGTCAGTCAATTTTTACTTTACAAGAATGAGCCATAAAATAATGAATTGAAAACCATAGAGAGAACCAACAAATCCACTATTTATTCAATTAATTAATAAGATTTTGTGAATTGGCAGATAATATTATTTATTTTACTTTTGATTTTTCGGAGTTAATATTTTTCCCTTAATAATTCCAGACAAATACGAGTGGAAAACCACTGAGGCCCTGAGTGGCCCGCGGCCCCTATGTTTGTTTCCATACAACCCACCCCTTCACAGCCTAGTTTGTCTCTTTTCCTGACACTAATCTCCTCGTTTCACTGTGTGTGTGTGGGGGGGTGTGCGGGTGGGGGTGTGTGTGTCTGTGTTCCCTTTGGCTGCTAAACATAGCTGGTAGTTTGGTCTACTAGAGTTTTGTTTACTTTCTTTTCTGCTTACTCTCTGAAGGTCATTGTAAATTTATTTCTTCTTATTATGTTGCATGAAGATTTTTTTTTAAGGATCCATTGGCATAAACAAAGGTCAGTGAAGGAATTTGTGTTCCCGATAAGAAAATATGAGCCTTGATGGGGTCAAAGTGACGTCATACTGCAGGTTCCTTGCAAGATTGATGTGTCACCCGCTGTTAAGGATTTTTTAGTGACATAAGCACTGGCCACTTATATAGCTGACCTGTTAAATTTGTAGAATTAATTAATCCTATAGAAAACAAACGTCTTTACTAGGAGGCGTTCATCGAAACATCAACTCAAAGCATTAAGACCCTTTTCAATCCCCTTGCCCCTAACTCTCTCTCTCTCTCTCTTTTTCCCTCACTCTTTGTGTGTGCGGGTGAGTTGTGATTTTAAAATTTTTTGGACATATATAATATACAACTTAATTGATATAGCGCATTTTACTTTCCATATCAGGTAATGAAGAAATTAATAGATAAGATGAATATAAATTAGCAGGTAATTAGAACACCAACACTAAAAACATACAAGAGACACCTGAAGAACAGTGACAATCTTAATTAAAATAAAAAAATTTGAGTTAAAGGGATTATGGTTTTGGGATAGGTTTTAGGTGAAATATTCTATGAACATGTTGAAAGAAAATCCTTGGAACAGGAAATATCTAGCAATTGGAGATTGGTTTACCAAATATAAAGTTGGATTAAATAGTCCTGTAGATGATCTATTAACTGATGTGTATTAAATGTGACAGAGGTGGAAGACAGATGTTTTATGACTGTACGACGCCAACCCTGACATGACAACTTTTACGGGACATGACAGCATTCCATAAATACCAGACTGCTAACTTCCGCATCTATGAGCTGTTTGACGTCACAGGTGCAGGATCGTCAGCCACGTCCAGGAGGAACAGGAGAAAGAGAAACTACATCACGGGGACTGAATGGGAAAATAAAAAGACCCACAGTTGTAAATGTTGGCATACGCTGGCTAAATTGAGGCAAAATGAAGGAGCTGCCAGCACAAATCTCAGTGAAATCAAGGCGGACGCGCCAAGGGAGGGGTCTCTGTGTGGAATTGGAAAGTATCTTTTTGGTGAATGGAAGTGTGAAAGAAAAAGTGTTTGGATGCATATGTGGTTTGAGTGAATGTTAAAGGGACGGGCCTCAGAAAAGAAACCTGATTGAGGGCACCAGCAAGCCCTAACAGCACGTAGGAAGCAATGGGCGGACAGGTCTGATCAACCTGAATTCCCATTGCAGTCCCAAGTACTTATTTTCAAATTTTTGGAGAAAGATTGGAGTAATTAAATTCAAGCATCAAGTGAATGATTGATTGACGTTATTACACAAAATTTATGCAAAACTGAAATTTTCAGAAGGGAGGTAATTTACCCCTTCACTGGCAAGTGCCACTCCTCCTCCAGTTCTCTCCACAGGTTTGAGGTGACATGTGACCTGTGTGACCAGAAGGCCGGAGAACGCTTCACATAGCGACTCATCACCCCCATCCCGGAGGTTCTCCTCAACAAGGAGGGTGATATTGATAAGATATTCTAAGTTAGTGTCCATGAAAACAGATAAAGATATAGTTGTTGCTTTAGCCTGCTCATGTGCTCCGCAGTTTTAATATTCACATTGGGTGCACGAATAGATAACACACACCCAGTACAGGATAGGGAAATTTCGTTGTATTGTTTAGACCAGGGGTCTCAATCTCGCGGCCCACGGGCCATTTGCGCCCCGCGGGATGATAGTTTGCGGCCCCCGCCTTATTATGAAAGTTTAATGTTCGTGCGGCCCGCGAATTTGATATGACTGGCACTTTACAGTGTTTTGTGCGAAGCTGAACGAACCTACCAATCACGGTGGAGTATATGGCTCTCGAGGGTGGGACATCGGCCGGGCTTGACGTAAGCAGAGAGTTACAGCAGCGAGTTCATTCGTGTGCTGGGATGAGACTGTGACTGTTGATGTTGAAGATCTGCGTACGGATTATAGCAGGTTATGGATTTAGAAATGGACTATGAAGTGAAACTGTATCACTCAAACAGATAGTTGTCAGGATATGATTATACGTCTATGCGGGGTCTCATGATCCGCTCGCGACGTAGTTAATTCTCTGTGGGTTAATGCTGCACTTTCATCAATGGGATCCTCATCAAAAGGATATGCCATGTTCGTAATAGTAGTGAAAAGTGATGAACAATATTTTTTTTTTCATTAAAGACGACGGAACTACGGCAAAATTGGCCGGCTGTTTGATTGAATAAGGAAATGATTTCTCGTCTGTGCCTGTGAAAGCTGGCGGAGACAGACTCTGTTTCATTCATGTAACTTGGTCCCGACCAGTTTAGTGTCAGAGAGTCGCAGGGGCAGTTATCTGTTATTATGAAATAGGTTGTAGTTATCGTTATCTCTCTCTGTAAAAGTAGTCAAAATAAATGACAACAACGGTCCGTAAGCAGTCGCCTTTTTGCGCTCGCCATCCCGGTCCTTACCATAGAAACACCATGGCCTTCATGGGGAGCGTATCTATGTTCCCCGCTTTGTATGGGACCGGGGAATATAGGACCCTTTTTCTAAATATAAGTCCGATGTTCCCCGCTTTTCCCCAAAAGGGTCCTATGTTCCCCGCTTTCCGCCAAAAGCCTTGAAATTGTGTTGTATTTCATAATTAATCCTTACCTCCCAGCTAATCCTCATCTCCTCCTCCCACCCTCCCCCTCTGTCTCGCCACGAAATAATAAAAAATTCATGTTCAGAAGAAGATTGGGCTGCCAGGATGGCCGAGTGATCTAAGGCGCCGCGTTCAGGACCCAGTCTCCCCAGGAGGCCTGGGTTCGAATCTCGAATTTCACCATTGTGGGACTAATAAAGGGAATATTATTATATTATTAAAGAACTCTTAATACAGACATTTGACTCATTATTATTATTATTATTATTATTATTGATTACTGATTAATTTGATTAATTCCTTATTTATTTTCTTATTAATTCCTTATTTATTTTTAAATCTTATTTTGTGTTAAAAAATAAAAATAAAGACATTTGAGAAGATTAGATATTTTTTATTTTTTTCTTGCGGAAAACCTGATGCGGCCCAGCCTCACCCAGAGTCTGCCTCTAGTGGCCCCCAGGTAAATTTAGTTTGAGACCCCTGGCCTAGAACAACATTTGTTAACATTATGCTTTTCAGTTGTCTTTTTAATCGTAGTTAATGGAAAAGGTGTGAGAAGAAACTGTGCTTATGAAATCGGTGCCTTCCACAATCATCAATAAAATCACTTGTTCCACTTGCTCAAGTTGCCTTCATTATCCATCCATCCATCCATTATCCGCCGCTTATCCGGGTCGGGTTGCGGTGCAGCAGGGAAGCCCAGACTTCCCGCTCCCCAGCCACATCTTCCAGCTCTGCCGGAGGGATGCCCAGGCGTTCCCAGGCCAGCCGGGAGACGTAGTCTCTCCAGCGTGTCCTGGGTCGTCCTCTGGGCCTCCTGCCGGTGGGACATGCCCGGAACACCTCACCAGGGAGGCATCCAGGAGGCATCCTAAACAGATGCCCGAGCCACCTCATCTGGCTCCTCTCTACGTGGAGTGGGAGCGGCTCGACACTGAGACCCTCCCGGATGGCCGAGCTTCTCACCCTATCTCTAAGGTAGAGCCCAGACACCCTGCGGAGGAAACTCATTCCGGCCGCTTGTATCCGAGATCTTGTTCTTTCGGTCGCGACCCACAGCTCGTGACCATAGGTGAGGGTAGGAACGAAGATCGACCGGTAAATCAAGAGCTTCGCCTTTTGGCTCAGCTCCCTCTTCACCATGACAGACCGATACAGCGTCCGCATCACAGCGGCGGCTGCACCCATCCGCCTGCCGATCTCTCGCTCCATCCTCCCCTCACTCGTAAACAAGACCCCAAGATACTTAAACTCCTCCACTTGGGGCAGGATCTCCTCCCCAACCTGGGGAGGGCATTCCACCCTTTTCCGACTGAGAACCATGGTCTCAGATTTGGAGGCGCTGATCTTCATCCCAACCGCTTCACACTCAGCTGCGAACGGCTCCAATGAGAGTTGGCGATCACTGCTTGACGAAGCCAACAGTACCACATCGTCTGCAAAAAGCAGAGATGAAATACTGAGTTCACCAAACCGGATCCCCTCATCGAAACGAATCCGACTTACTGCCGGCAATGCGGACCAAACTTTGACATCGGTGGTACAGGGACCCAACTGCCCGTATCAAGGGGCTCGGTACCCCGTACTCCCGAAGCACGCTCCACAGAACTCCCCGTGGGACACGGTCGAATGCCTTCTCCAAATCCACGAAACACATGTAGACTGGTTGGGCAAACTCCCATGAACCCTCAAGGACCCCGTAGAGAGTGTAGAGCTGGTCCACTGTTTCACGGCCAGGATGAAAACCGCACTGCTCCTCTTGGATCTGAGCTTCAACCTCCCGACGGACCCTCCTCTCCAGTACCCCAGAGTAGACCTTACCAGGGAGGCTGAGGAGTGTGATTCCTCTATAATTGGAACACACCCTCCGGTCCCCCTTCTTAAAAAGGGGGACCACCACCCCGGTCTGCCAATCCAGAGGCACTGTCCCCGATGTCCACACAATGTTGTAGAGGCGTGTCAACCATGACAGCCCCACAACATCCAGAGCCCTAAGGAACTCCGGGCGGATCTCATCCACCCCCGGGGCCTTTCCACCGAGGAGCTTGTTAACCACCTCGGTTACTTCAGCCCCTGAGATAGATGAGTCCACCACGGAGTCCTCAGGCTCTGCTTCCTCAATGGAAGGCGTGTCGGTACAATTGAGGAGGTCTTCAAAGTATTCTCCCCACCGACTCACAACGTCCCGAGTCGAGGTCAGCAGCACCCCATCTCCACTATAGTGTTGATGGTGCACTGCTTCCCTCTCCTGAGACGACGGATGGTGGACCAGAATTTCTTCGAAGCCGTCTGGAAGTCGTTTTCCATGGCCTCACCGAACTCCTCCCACGCCCGAGTTTTTGCTTCGGCAACCACCGAAGCTGTATTCCGCTTGGCCAGTCGGTACCTGTCAGCTGCCTCCGGAGTCCCACAGGCCAGAAAGGCCCGATAGGCCTCTTTCTTCAGCCTGACAGCATCCCTTACCGCCGGTGTCCACCAGCGCGTTCGGGGGTTGCCGCCATGACAGGCACTGACCACCTTATGTCCACAGCTTCCATCGGCTGCCTCAACAATGGAGGCACGAAACATGGTCCACTCATACTCAATGTCCCCCGCCTCCGCCGGTACGTTGTCAAAGTTCTGGTGGGAGTTGAAACTCTTTCTGACAGGGGATTCTGCCAAGCCTTCCCAGCAGACCCTCACAATACCCTTGGGTCTGCCGGGTCGGACCGGCATCGTACCCCAACCTCGGAGCCAACTCACCACCAGGTGGTGATCAGTTGACAGCTCCGCCCCTCTCTTCACCCGAGTGTCCAAAACATGCGGCCGCAAATCCGATGACACGACTACAAAGTCGATCATCGAACTGCGGCCTAGGGTGTCCTGGTGCCAAGTGCACATATGGACACCCTTATGCTTGAACATGGTGTTCGTTATCGACAATCCATGACGAGCACAGAAGTCTAGTAACAGAACACCGCTTGGGTTCAGATTGGGGGGGGCCATTCCTCCCAATCATGCCCTTCCAGGTCTCACTGTCATTACCCACGTGAGCATTGAAGTCCCCCAGCAGAACGAGGGAGGCTCCAGGGGGAACGCTCTCTAGCACACCCTCCAAAGACTCCAAAAAGGGTGGGTACTCTGAACTGCCGTTTGGTGCATAAGCACAAACAACAGTCAGCACCCGTCCCCCCACCTTAAGGCAGAGGGAGGCTACCCTCTCGTCCACCGGGGTGAACCCCAGTGTACAGGCGCCGAGCCGGGGGGCAATAAGTATGCCCACACCTGCTCGGCGTCTCTCACCTTGGGCAACTCCAGAGTGGAAGAGTTTCCAACCCCTCTCAAGAGGACTGGTACCAGAGCCTAAGCTGTGTGTGGAGGTGAGCCCGACTATATCTAGTCGGAATTTCTCTGCCTCGCACACCAGCTCAGGCTCCTTCCCCGCCAGAGAGGTGACATTCCATGTCCCAAGAGCCAGTTTCTGTAGTCGGGGATCAGAGCGCCAAGGTCCCTGCCTCTTGCCGCCGCCCGACTCACACTGCACCCGACCCCTTAGGCCCCTCCCATATCTATATTAGGCCATTTAAAAATACATGACTTTTTTTTTTATTTCAATGTATATTTAAGCTTGCTTATGTAATACTACAATATTTATTAAATTATTTTAATATGCAAAATTATATCAATATTAATTTAAACCTTTTTATTTCACACTTGAATATTTCTTAACATATTTGTTCTTTTGAATTTGGATGCAATTTAAATCATTCCATCCATCCAGCCATTTTCTGCCGCTCATCCGGGGTCGGGTAATTGAATTAATTTAATACCTAAGTATTTTTTATATTTCAATATTTATTTCAAGATTAACTCTTCTCAATGTGTTCAATATTTATAAAATGTTTCTATATTTCTTATTAATTGCATTAAGTCTGTATTTTGGTTTCCAATTTTAAATTTTAATATTTCCCGATTTCATTATATAAGCAATCCAAAGTATAAAAAATATAATATAGCATGAAAAAAGTATTTTGTATATTTGACAAAATTATAGTTTTTCCGAAGTGAGATTCTGCTTCGCAACAAACCCCAAACGCTTGATAGAGCTCAACCTAGAAAGAGAAACTGAGACTGCTTGCGTTTCTCTTTCTTGTTCTTTTTATAGTTCAACTTCTACATCTGTTTTTCACCTTTTCACACAGCGTAATGAAGGCCAGTTGAACAAGTGATTTTATTGATGATTGTCAAAGGCACCGATTTCATAAGCACCGTTTCTTCTCACACCTTTTCCATTAGGTATGATTAAAAAGACAACTGAAAAGCATAATGTTAAAAAATGTTATTCCAGGCAAAGGCAATAAATTTTATTTACATGTTTGATGTAAACACCAAAACAAATCATCAACACTCAGACACAATGCACCGATCACACTGGCCTTGTGTCAATAAAAGAGCTTTGCAAAATTCAATTTCATCATATTTTATTGAAAATCACATTTACATCTTACCACAAAGAGTCGGATCTTTCATTTTTTTTTTCTTTTTTTAATCTTCAAGGATCGCTGCAATTCTCGCCAGCACAATTGTGTCTCTCAGCTCCCTGTTTAGTGACAAATTTTTTAGAACAAACGCTGCAACTGAATGGCTTGTCTCCACTGTGTGTTCTTGTGTGGTTTCGTAAATGCGACTTTTGAGAGAAACTCTTGGCACAAACTGAGCAGGAAAAAGGTTTTTCTCCAGTGTGTGTTCTTGTGTGATCTGTTAAAATTGACTTTACATTAAAGCTTTTGCCACAAACTGAGCAGGAAAAGGGTTTTTCACCACTGTGTGTTCTGTTAAATATGTCTTTTTCGAGAAGCATTTTCCACAAACTGAGCAGGAAAAAGGTTTTTCACCACTGTGTGTTCTTGTGTGTTCTGTTAAATATGTCTTTTTCGAGAAGCATTTTCCACAAACTGAGCAGGAAAAAGGTTTTTCACCACTGTGTGTTCTTGTGTGTTCTGTTAAATATGTCTTTTTCGAGAAGCTTTTGCCACAAACTGAGCAGGAAAAAGGTTTTTCTCCAGTGTGTGTTCTTGTGTGGATTGTTAAATGCGACTTACGCAGGAAGCTTTTGCCACAAAACGAGCAAGAAAAAGGTTTTTCACCACTGTGTGTTCTTGTGTGGCGTGTTAAATTAGACTTGTCAGAGAAACTCTTGCCACAAACTGAGCATGAAAAAGGTTTTTCTCCACTGTGCTTTCTTGTGTGATATGTTAAACCTGCCTTTTGAAAGAAGCATTTTCCACAAACAGAGCAAGAAAATGGTTTTTCACCACTGTGTGTTCTTGTGTGGCTTGTTAAATTAGACTTGTCAGAGTAACTCTTGCCACAAACTGAGCATGAAAAAGGTTTTTCTCCACTGTGTGTTCTTGTGTGGATTGTTAAATGAAACTTTCGAGAGAAGCGTTTGCCACAAACCGAGCAAGAAAATGTTTTTTCTCCACTGTGTGTTCTTGTGCCCAGTTTTAAAGACAGCTTTGAAGTTAATGAGTCAGTGTGACATGCCCTTTCACCTTTAGCTTGCCCATTATCATCATCATCATCGTCATGAGCGTCTGATAATGTGTCCTCATTATGTGCTGGCCCCCAGTGGTCTTCATCACCTTCTGTTGTCACGTGATGACTTGAGCTGCTGCTTGGAGGCTCCGCCCCTCTCTTGTCCTCACTCTGATCCTTGTTTTCATCGTCAGTCTTTATATGGACAACGTTCACTGGTGACTTGTTGATCTCCTCCTCCTCCTCCTCCTTTTTGATGTGAGTCCAGTCTGGCTCCTCTTTCACAGAAAGGAGATCGTTTTCACTGACGTCTGCAGGACACAAAAAGACAAATTTGGTTTGGCCAAGTCAAACCTCAGGCGGCGACTTTGTCTTATATTGTTTCTACCCTGCTACCTTGACTTGTGCCTGCCGAACATGAATCAATGCGTGCGACCCCGATTTGGACCGGACCATGGGGGCATTTCAGAAAATTACGTCCTACGATGCAAACCTCCCTTTAGCACAGACATGTCCAAAGTCCGGCCCGGGGGCCAAATGCGGCCCGGGGTCAAACTTCATCTGGCCCGCAGTCTCTGTAATAAAATTAATACATTCTGGCCCGCACATATACAGTGCTTAGTTCGCTCTCTTCTTAATTGCTGTTCCTAATTTACCCACTAGAGGCAGTACCACTCTGCGACATCACCCCGGGTGACCTTTACCCCCAATTTCTAAAATGGCGAAAATAAACAAAAAAAGGAAAGTTGACTGAGAGCAATATCAGTGCGCAAACAAAGTACGCATTAGATCTGAAGTCTTTGGCTGAAGAGTTCACACGACGCTTTCGGGATTTTGCAGCTATTGAGAAGGAAATCTCTCTTTTTTCATCACCTTTCTCCGTGGACACAGACAATGTTCCAGCCCAGCTGGAGCTCATTGAGCTGCAGTGTGACGCCGAGAGCCGCAGTCGGCACCGGCAACTTTTACCGACAGATGGATAAAGGCAGGTTTCGAGAGATTCGAGGGTTTGCGAGGAAAATGCTGAGCTCGTTTGGGTCGACGTATTTGTGTGAAAAGACATTCTCGGTTATGAACTTAAATCAGAGTCGCGTGAGGACACGGCTCACAGACTCTCACCTCGCGCATCAATACCACTGCCTTTGAGCCAGACCTGGCCGTTGTGCTGCAGTCCAGATCTCAGTATCACCCGTCACATTAATGCAGGCAAGTCATTTGTCATTTAAATAACTGACTTAATTTTGTTTTGTTCAGTCACAAATTTAGACAAGTTGTCGGTTTTCATTCCAGAATAAAATGTTCATTCAACATTTATATTTGATGATATGTCATATATATCAAATTAGCCCTTGCACTTGTGGATAATCATTTCTGTAATTCAAAAATTCTGTGAACATTGAACTCACATGATGAATAATTCATGTTCAAATATTATTTGCACTCAAGACTATAATTAGTTCTGTTTAAGAAAAAAAGTTAAGCAAATATTCAATTGCATGTGATGTTCATGTTTCAAATGAACCAAATTACATGTTTGATGGTTTAAATGAAAATAAAAAAGCAAATGTGAAACACAGAATCACTTGCTAAAATGTGTTTGAATATATTGTTCTTTATGTAGTTAATGTCAGCCGAGGTCGGCCCTCCCACATTTTACAACATCAAATCCGGCCCCCTTTGCAAAAAGTTTGGACATTCCTGCTTTAGTAGCACAACTGTGATAAAAGAGCATTTAAAAAGGAAGCACGTTGCGGCTGATGCCCGATTTCATTCCTGACATTTTCACAGATGTTTCTGGAAGCGAGCTGAAGTTAGCACACACAGGCTATTGTGTGCGTCTGATGGAACACCTGTTGTGGGACCCTAACTTATTAATGGGGGCCACTGGGGGCCATCGCAACATAATGACATCGATAAAATAGGAATCCTTCAAGTGAAATATGTTTACAAGTATTTCATTTTGCATTTATGGATAGTTTCATCGTGGGTACTTTTTGCTTCCATTATAATCTGGATACCTAAAAAAATTAAAGGGGCCCTGGAATCAGAGTCGCTATTTATTGTATGATTTACGTTTGTTTGTTTTTTTTTACCCAAAATGACATTTATCCTGCGAGTATGTTCCGACAGTACCCTTTTTATTTGTATAAAATTTCTGTTTTGAAATAAATTTTAAAACAAAATTACATTTGAAGAGTAAAAGTTCTTACACATAAGCATTAAGCAACAACACTTTCACTCTGACTTTCATGTTGACATATTTGAATAATGACTGTTTATATTAAAGTTATCTGTCAGGTTCGCCAATTTGACATATCGTGTTCGAAAGCTAAAAGGAGAGACAGACAGCTCAAGTGGAGACAGAAAGGTTAACAAAGTTTATTTGGCAACTTCATCTTCCTTCTGTTCCTCGATGTTTTTCATACATTCCCTTTTATAACATCGGGGAATCAGATTACACTCAAGGGTGGTACAGTTCGTCTTCTCAAAAGCTGGTTTGGTCCGGTTCATCATTGGTGTGTCGTCGTGGGTCGCAGCTGACTTTGACGTCAGCATCTCTTATCAGGACCTAGCACGATGTTGCTTGCTTCAGACTTTGAGGCCAACTTCTTTATCAGGACTCATCACGATGTTGTTTACTTCATCCTCACTTCTGAAGAAGTGCCACCGCCCTTCTTTTCAACATGATATGTGCACCATGTATTGAAATAAAGTTGCGTCATGGCAAATGTATAATAACCTCCAAATATTATTCTAACATTCCCCCCTGTTTATTCTACATTTGCCCCAAATATTATCATCAATGGAATTTCCAAAGATTTAATTCCATCAAATCATTAGCTTGATAGCAAATGTAAACCCCTCTATTTTTCTTTGTTTAACTTTAATGTATTTGAGCGTTTTGGATTAACGAATAGGATCTCCCAGGTAAATTCAGTCATCATCATCAACTTGGTCATCACTGTCTCCTCCATCACCAGCACCTCTGTAATTAATCAAAGGATATATTTCCTGTCGTTTGGAATTTGTTGGAGCGAGAGCTGTTGAGATAAATCGGAAAAGCAAAACGCGAATGCAGGGAATACAACAACATCCATACAGTACAAGGATTGAGGTGAACATTGTTATAGAAATCATTACAGAAAATACCATATTTTTATATTTACCAAACGTTTTGTTCCACCACTCATCCCATGCAGAGGTAGTCACACCTGAGTGTTCCTTCAGCTTATGCTTCAGGGTGCGCAAGCCTGCAATGGCTCTTGTGAGGGACCCTTCCGGAGAAGTGTTGTTAGGAATGAAAGTACAACCATTGATCCCCAATCATGGCGCAAACCCCTCCTCTCTCTGCCAACAGCATGTCCACCGCGATGCGGTTTTGAAATGCCATGAGTGATGTTGCTGCCAATTGTTCTTTTGGACCAATTTTACGTCACCCCAGATGGAAGGACGACGTAGGACCAATTGTTCTTTAATAGCTATAAATCCTTCTTCAATGAAGTTCCCCAATCTTTGCACGTTATAGTGTATGTAATTTATTCGATCCACATTCTTATTCGGTGTAATCCAAAGAAGAATGGACTCGAACCCCGCTGCGATTTGATTTACCAATTTATACTCATCTGGTACGCCCCTTGGTTGGCCAATTGCATCCAAATAAGTCATATCACCATCCCTCCAGGAAGCACTTCGTCTTTTCCTGGCGTAATAATAGGGGTATTCGTCGGCTTCAACTGCCCTTTGAATATCCCTTGCTGTGGATGGAAAAATAGACACTGGTAAGAGAAGTGACACCAATGCACAAGTTCCAACTGCGTCCTTTAATGAATCAAATAATTTAGTACCCCGCACCACCACCACACATCGCTGCGTGGCAGTAGTGTACCTGCTTGGAGTACAGTTGTCTTACACCACTTGTGTTCCTGTGAGATTAACACAAGTAAAGTTAGCCACTGCCACATCGGTAGAAAAGATAGGCTTATCTTTCGTTGCCTTAATCGCAGCGTACACATCATTCCAAGCAATGCAGTCCGCATTAGGTGTTAATTTCATCATTACTTCTAAAAGGCATGTTGATGGAAGAGCTGTTGGAATTACTCATAGTAATGGTCTCGGACACATGCATGAAACACAGCTTTTAGTGCAACCAAAACTACACAACACAAAATCTCAATTTTTTATCCACGCGAAAATCATGTCAACCGAGAGACCCCTAATAGGGTAGGGTTGAGATGACTTTTTACAATGCACAAGGTGTATGTTGCTTGGGGAAACTGTCCTCGTTTTGGGCTTATGTTTCCCTGACAATTGTGTCGAGCACAGATCATACAGGCTCTTCAAAAAATCTTTTGAGAAAAAATTAAAACCCATATGTTGTATAAAATTGGTTTGGTTTGTCTTACCATACCATCCCTCCTGTTTGACATGTGTGTCAACATGTGTCAATATTGCGAAAAATATTTTTTGGAAGAATTGTTTTTTTTTTTTTTTTTTTTTTTTTCCTCTGAACTGACATATATGCCATTAGTCAAAGTAGCTCCTTTTTCTAGCCATAGATTTTCTCTTGCATAAGACTTTGTTGTTGTATGTCTGCAATGATGTTGCCTCGCAGAACGTTATCTATCAGCGCACACACAGCCACACCTATGAATGGCTTGGTAGCTGCTTCTCCACCTCTTTTTTTTTTTTTTTTTTTTCTCTCTCTTCTCTTCGTTTTATTTTGTAAGTATTTTTGTGTACTAAGCTGACCAGTGAATTCATATTTTGTTATCCATGAGTTTAAATGTTTTACTTTTTCCGGACATTGGCTTTCTATAAATTTCTAGTCCTTACACGTCAATTGTTGTTTCGGATCCTTTTTGCTAGCTTTTTTACTGTTTGATTTCCCCATGTTTTCCTAAACTGTTCTCCAATCCCTGAACAGGCTGACAATTACTCTGTTTTAGGTAATTCCCAAGCTTCTGCTTCCCAGACAGTTGTCGGTTAAATTTCCTGTTCCAAAATGAGGTTGCAAGCCTCCATACACACTTATTCATTCACACTATTTTTCCCTTTTTATTTATTTTTTTTTCCCTCGTCTTTTTTTCCCCTTATTTCTCTTTTTTTCCCCTTTCAAACGCGCGTGGAGGATACACCCCTGTTATCCTTTATCAGTGTTATAGACTATCTCTGTCTCTTCACGTAACATTGACTAGTATTCTTACGGTTTTACACAGTTTTAAAGACTTACTCTGTCTAGTCCCCACAATATCCCCACGGAATTTAACTACTTACTTGCAGAGGAGTCCGCCCTCCTGTTAACGCAGAATTTAACTACGTACCCCTTCAAATGCCCACATTTATCACACTCATTCATCACATTCGGACTTCACACACTCACCCAAGATGAGCTGAACGTCTCTCTCCGCAGCCTCCCTTCAACTTTCAGCATCCAGTAGCAAAGTCGAGGACCAGGTCCAAAAAAAGAAAGAATCCTCATCTTGTCGTGGCCACGATTGTCCCCGGTCGTCGGCTTCGCTCCTGGACGCCTCCAGTATGTTGGGTCCACGGCTCTGAAGGACCAATTGTATGTCAGGTTCGCCAATTTGACATATCGTGTTCGAAAGCTAAAAGGAGAGACAGACAGCTCAAGTGGAGACAGAAAGGTTAACAAAGTTTATTTGGCAACTTCATCTTCCTTCTGTTCCTCGATGCTTTTCACACATTCCCTTTTATAACATCGGGGAATCAGATTACACTCAAGGGTGGTACAGTTCGTCTTCTCAAAAGCTGGTTTGGTCCGGTTCATCATTGGTGTGTCGTCGTGGGTCGCAGCTGACTTTGACGTCAGCATCTCTTATCAGGACCTAGCACGATGTTGCTTGCTTCAGACTTTGAGGCCAACTTCTTTATCAGGACTCATCACGATGTTGTTTACTTCATCCTCACTTCTGAAGAAGTGCCACCGCCCTTCTTTTCAACATGATATGGGCACCATGTATTGAAATAAAGTTGCGTCATGGCAAATGTATAATAACCTCCAAATATTATTCTAACATTATCCAATACATATTCAAATTAGACTAAGACACACCATAATATTATAAGAGTTCCCTGAATTATTTTGTAACTGCAATGATGCTTAACAGCCACAGGGTGTCAGTAATGAGTAACAAAGTAACACAAGACCTCCCACTGTTCCGTCATCATTGTCTTTTGCATACATTATCAAGAACTATGAGTTGCAGTCGAGATGCAAACCACCTGGGCCACAGGAACTTTATTACCAGGAACTAAATGTTCCTGGACTTGTTGGTGGAAAAGGGGTTTGTGACGTACTCCCTTTTTAAGCCCATAGTAAGCCAAAGATGCAGATGCATTCCTTGCAGCATGCGCTTGTTCACTGATCGAGATCCGTGTAACCCTGGGTGGATGCATTAAATGTATTTTAAATGATTGGATTCTTCCCCATTGTCCAACACCTTCCCACTCCATTTTGGCCAGATCTAAGGCTGTCACACTAACTGGCATGATCAGCGTTACCAGGGCGCACTTACCTGAGGCATTGGTGGGAAGCCTATCGTACAGCACTTTCTCTCCACACCACAGCCAAACATCATCACGAGCGAGAGGGATTCCTACTGGCAAAGACACATTTTCATTACACCATGACTCCTGGATATTTCCAATCCCAGGACCCGTCCCATTTAACTTTTAGGCAGGTGAACTTTTGTTTTGCAACTTGGGTGTCAAAAATAGGCTCTTTCTTTTTTATTCCCACATCATTCCATGGGTGTGTCCAATTAAAATTGTCACCCAAGTATTCACCTGTGTCGGTTGTTTACATTTCAGATTTAGCAGTAGTTGTTGTGTCTGTGTCAGCGTCTTACCATCATCTCGCTCTGCTCCATACCATACCATTCCATTACATGTTCCTTTCGCTCCATCACTTCTGTCATCCCGCATCCTATGTTCAAACGCCAACATCGTCCACACAAAGCACACGCCAGCAGGTAAAATAGTCAATAAGTTAAACATTTGCATCGTCATCGTCTTTGTTCAGACTCGAAAGTGTCTGACTTTGATCCAATTCATGCCATCTACACATTCCCTCTCTTGACCTGCCCGTCCGGGCGGTCAACCTCTAAGCTCAACCTTGGCGGGCACAAATACTGGGGCCGGGCGCAACTGTGAGTTATGGTACCACTGTTGTCCTGTAGTTCCCAATTGGATGGCGTGTGAGGTTCTAGCCAGAACTCTAAACTGTCCTTACCCGCGAGATTGAGTCCACCTCCGGGAAAGCACCCGGAGGTTGATGTACGGAGTGATGTCCGACTCCAGTGATGCTGAGTTCACTGAGTTCAAATATCTAACTGTGTTCCGAGATTACAAATCAAGCCTCGAGCTAACGCTCCAATTTTGACTGTTAATTGACAAATTTTAAAGCAACACAAATGAACTAGTAACCATTTATGCTAAAAATAAAAAATCCCAAAACTATAATAACGCAGATACCGAATTAAACCTCTATTTTTTCTTTTTTTTTTTATGGGAAGAAAAGGTGCTCTACAAGACATAGACAGCTCCAAGACCGCTGCAGTCTTCACCTCCTATTGTCTCATGATTGGCTCAATCCACCTACAGGCTGTGCCCACACTGATTCTGTCAACTGGGGGAGGGGGTAGAGACAGTAAAAACAATCGCGGAGCTGTGGAGCCGAGCCCCAAATCAGTCGGGCCCTGGGTCCACAACACCTCTAGCAGAGACACACACAGAACTACCATTTCCGAGCGACCCTTCCCTGGAAATTTTGAAATTTAGTAATGTCCCCAAAACCAAAGAATTTGTAGTCGGTGCTGAAATATGATCTCCCGATTGTGCAACAACTATGGGGTCTAGATCTCTAGTATGATGACGCGCATCAATATTCAATGCGATTTGTGGATCGGCGAAAGTAAACAATTCATACCATTTCCGCTGCTCAGGGACAAGGCACGCGTGCGAGGCAACGCCGGTAGACATAACAAATATATAATTCTAACGCATGATGCACTCATGACTAAATTGGGATGAGTGCATTTTTGATAAACCAAATCATGTTTGTGATCACATGTACAATGTGATATGTCAATTGGTGAATTGAAAGGGTGGCGGTTGCTAAACCAGTCAGACCAGAGCAAGAACAGGGCATACCCACCGCGGGAGGATGGGAACCAGGTTTCAGAGCTGCCCTCAAATGTTTCAGTTCAGTTTAGCCACTGGGAAGGAAGAGAGCACGACATATGCTCCCTCCGACGGATGTGCAGAGTCAAGTTCAGTCCCATCCGGGAATGCCACTCGAATTCCAGTGTTCGTTCAGTCAATGGCAGTGACTCAGGCAATCTTGAGAGTCCACATGGCTCAGTGGGGGTTGCGGAAGGAGCTCATACCTCGCCCCAATATCCAGCACCATCGAAAACTTGTCCATCCACCGTCCCCGGACTGCTAGGACCTGCTAGTCCTCGAATGCTGAAGCTCCGCGGCCCCCTGTCACGGAATGGGGTACGAGCGGGTTTGTGTCAAGTGCGTTGGGAGTGGGTAACGGTGACGCCCCCTGCGCTGGTGGAGCTCTTTGTGACAGATATGGCACCGGAGGATGGCACATTCCAGAAAGTGGCTCGGCATGGACAGCTCATCACCCAGTGACCCCACACCCCGCAGCCAGAGCACACCCCACTCACGATCCCTGTCCATAACCACCCGTACCTCTGTTCCCGCGGTCCCGACCTCGTTGACCGGCCTGCTATGGACAGCAGCCAGTCTGCTGTGGTGCTGCGTCACCCGAACCTTGCCCAGAAGCAGCAGAAGTGGAAGGAGCAGCTGCCTCCTTTTTTCTTATCTCTCTTGGCCTTCTAAACCTGCAAGTACAACAATTTTAGTCACGCTCCTTAATCCAATCCCATATTTTCCTTTTCTGATGTCGTGCAAAATTATGTACAAAATGTGTTCTACTTAGCCCGAGTAGCATTTCTCATTGATGGACTATTTCGCCTGATTTCTGCCACTGGAAGGTGCACGCCCTTGTGGACGGCCAACTGGAACAGCTGTGTAATGTCGACATTATTGGATGGGTCACTGCCGGAAGTCTCACTCCATTCATGTCTCGCCCTGGCCACATAGACCAGGCCTGTCTCCCCCTTCCCCACCTGAAAGACACAGCAACATCGACCCCAACGGGCCAGAAATATCTGATGCACGGCACGGCCAATCTCACCTGAGGTGTCCCCACTTAGCTGGTGACCATCATGCTGGTCAGCAGATCTGGCCTCGGCCTCAAGTGAGGACAGTTCCTCTTAAATAAATTTTGTCCCGCTTGTAACTCTGTATAAACCTCTTAGTCTGGTGTCTCCTTTGTAGGAGATTTCAACCAACGTGACCTTTTTACAACGTGTCAAATAAACCAATGTTGACCTTTCTGCTATCTTTACAGCTGTGAGAGCTGTCACTAACACTTCCTTCCCCCTTGGGTAATTACGAATGTCTTATCTTCAAACTTCTTACACGCACCCAGTATCCTGGCTTTACTAGATTACTGCCCTGCTGGGAGACGGAAAGAGCTTTGTCACTCTAAATTTGCGCCTGTCTTTTGTTTTCCTAACATTTTTCACATATGGTCAACTAAAGTTGCTTCAACATCTATTTCCCATTTGTTCTTAAATTTGAGGTATTCTATAAGTTATTCCAAACAGTATTTTACAATGTCTTAGTCCTAAATACAATGAAATACGTTACAATGGAAAATATCAGAATAAAATTTCATACATCCAACATGAGACACGTGCTTGTGACCACTTCAGGGTCATTTTTGTCTGAAATATCTCCTCTACAACAACTTACCCTTGCGTTAAGTGAGTAATTTTCCATAAAAACAGTGCCACTAATTCGACATTAACTTCAAATATCACTGCTGTGGTGCTGTATTATATGGAAAGGTCTAAACAATCCAAGAAAATTTTGCCCTATCCTGGACTGGGTGTGTGTTATCTAGTCGCGCATCCAATGTGAATAATAATAACTCCTGTGGAGCACATGAGCAGGCTAAAGCAACAACTATATCTTAATCTGTACCGTGGACCCTAAATTTGAATATCTTATTTCTCCCTCCTTGTTGAGGAGAACCTCCGGGATGGGCGTGGTGAGGCGCTATTTGAAGCGTTCTCCGGCCTTCTGGTCACACTGGTCACATGTCACCTCAAACCTGTGGACAGAACTGGACGAGTGGCACTTGCCAGTGAGAATGAGAAGGGGTAAATTATCTTCCTTCCAAAACTTTCAGTTTTGCATAAATTTTGTGTAATAACGTCAATCAACCATTCACTTGATGCTTGAATTTAATTACTCCAATCTTTCTCCAAAAACAATTTGAAAATCAATACTCGGGAGTGCAATAGGGATTCAGGTTGATCAGGCCTGTCCACCCATCGCATCCTAAGTACTGTAAGGGCTTGCCGGTGACCTCAAACAATTGTCTGTCCTGAGGCCCGTCCCTTAAACATTCACTCACACCACATATGCATCCAAACACTTTTTCTTTCACACTTTCATTCACCCAACGATACTTTCCAATTCCACACAGAGACCCCTCCCTTGGCGCGTCCGCCTTGATTCCACTGAGATTTGTGCTGGCAGTTCCTTAATTTTGCCTCAATTTAGCCAGCGTATGCCAAAATTTACAACTGTGGGTCTCTGGATTTTCCCATTCACTCCCCGTGAAGTTGTTTCTCCTCTCCTGGACACAGCTGACGAAACTGCACCTGTGACATCAAACAGCTCATAGATGCGAATGTTAGCAGTCTGGTATTTATGGAATGATGTCATGTCCTCTAAAATTGTCATGTCAGTGTTCGCGTCGTACAGTCAAAAAAAACATCTGTCTTTCACCTTTGTCACATTTAATACACATCAGTTAATAAATCATCTACGAAACTATTTAGTCCAACTTTATATTTGGTAAACCAATCTCCAATGGCTAGATATTCCCCTTTCCAAAGATTTTCTTTCAACATGTTCATAGAATACTTCACTTAAAACTTATCCCAAAACCATAATCCCTTTGCTTAAAAATTTAAATTTTAATAAGATTGTCGCCGCCCTGCTGTTCCTCAGGTGTCCCCTGCCTGTTTCCGTGTTCAACTTGCGTTCATACTCCCTGCCAATTTATATTTATTGTTCAGTTGAATATATACTTTATCCCGTACCTTACTACACTAGCACTGCAAAAAATTGCTCCACAGTGCGACCCATGCTCGACCACATGAGAACACCTCAAGGAGAGGCAGATGCCTGAAGATTAGATCGTCTGCAACATCGAGGGGGGTGCCGAGACACACCTCTGAAACAAAAGGACTGTGACCTTCTTTCGAGAGCACCAAAAGGCATATCTTCCTTTTCAATCAGTTAACGACTGCCATTGATGCCTGTTTTTCCTCTTGTGTCTGAAATGTTTACATGTTCCTGCTGGTGCTTCCCCCCCCCTACTTGGGAACGAGCATCTAACTTCAAAGGGCTGTGAACTCTTTGTTACAGCACACTCATGATTTTACGATTACACCTCTACCCATTGCCTTCTGTAAAATCTTTCTCACTCTTATTTTTTTTTTTCCTTTAATTTTCCAAATTCACTGTAGCCTTACCAAAGCCACTCAAACAATCAAGGTATCAAATCACAAACTACAAAGTCAGGAACCACCTATGCTCTTGCAAAGGTTTCTCATGCTCTCAAAAGCTTCATTCAATTATGATTTCATAACACCAATCTTTTTTTCTTCGTGTCATTTCCATCTGTGCATTTCATTCCAGTTACTAATTACAGTTACCTTAATAGAAAGACCATCAACTCAAGTATGAAACATGAAATATTTATTTCTTCAATTCCTCCTTACAGCAGACCCTAATTCTTATCCTTTTCATTTGTTCAAGTCACACCTTCTTCAATCACCAAACTCTGTCATTCTCAATACTGCCTGTTTCACCATCCTCCTTTCAATGGAACATTAATTGTTCCTTTCTCTTTTCTACACATTCTGCATCTTTTTCACATTCCTTTTCTTTTCTTATTGAACTTCCAATCGCTACACTGACACAATTTCTTCTCTTTTCTCTAGCTTTCTTTCTTTCTCTTTTCTTATTTCATCCCTACTTCATGTTTTTCTTCTCTTTTTTGTGTTTCATTTTTATGAATTTATCCTCAATCTCCGTGCCACACCCAGGACCCGAGACCACTATAACACTTCCTCTCCTTCAACATCCTGAAATCCACTCGTGCGTGTCCCAACCACTTTTATGCAGAACAATTTTAGCCTTCACATTCACACAGCTTCCACACAGACACGTAAATCCCAGATTTTAAACCGTGTCCCGATACGTAAATCCCAGATTTTATACCGTATCTTAACCACGAATAGTTCCAAACTATTCTAGTAGGTAAATCCCAGATTTCAGACCCTACTAACGTCCACACTGTTACACTTTTTATTTTATTTTTTTTTAACTATACTACTTTACTTTTGCGCCATTAATTATGCTAGAAGGTAAATCCCAGATTTTACACCCTAATAGCGTCCAACACTTTTACGCTTACTACGTTCCGCTCCTCCTTCCTCTTATAATTTAGCGTTGCCAATGTGCAGAATTTGAATGGGTTCTGCTTACCTTGTTTCACTGTGGGCCCAAGAGGAAAGATGGTCGGATGTGTGGCTCTTTTATACTTTATCCTTTCTCAGGTCGTCACCTGGTGTGGACGTGCGAGACCCGGTCTCCAGTGGTTTTCCTCGAAGTTCCAAACTTCTTTTCTTTTCTTAGAGTCCCAGACTCTCTTTGAAGTCCCAGACTTCTATTACCTCTCATGCATCACGTCGGGGTCACCATAAATTGTTGGAATTTATCTTTATATCAATGTTAGAATTTAACTTTAACCCAATGTAAACTCAAATTAGTAATCTGACTCCAATTTGCGACCTTACCCAACTCTCACTCATCCAACAATATGCGCGCTCGTTCTGCAATAGAAAGGTATCAGGAAGCCGGCATTTTCACACACGAAGTGGATTTATTCCCAATACAGATTTTCTACATGGCACCTAGATCTCGGATCCCTCTCAATACAAGTCTACACCTCTCGTGCCACCAACGAATGTGTTCTACCCCCGAGTTACCCCCAGTACTGATTCATACTATACAACATGCAAAATGGCACAGACAAAGGCATCCTGGCATGATTCTATTGGCTATGTGTATTGCAGTTAACTTTAGCTCGCTCTCATTGGTCTTTCTCCTCCCGCCGAATCCCGTGGCTCCTCCTGCGTGCGATCCCCCGATGGCCGCTCCTTCCCGGAGTCATCTCGTCTCGCTCAGCGCCTTCTGCTTCTAAAACATTCCATTCTTGCACAACCCCCGCAACCAGTTTCGCGCCACCAGTCACACTCTCAGCATTTTACAATATCACATTTTCATACATTGGATGCACCAACATCTAATGAACTATGTTAAGCTCAAACTCTTATATTCCTTTAATAGTCAAAAGTATGAAATCCTTTAAGTGTAACTGAAGTTTAGACCATGCTAATGACCAGACACTCAGGAGAGGAATGCAGGAAGATTAGATCACAGCTGCACCACAGGAGGTGTGAACGAGACCCCTCTGAAACAATGGACTTCCATGCCAGGATCACAAAAGTGGCTCCGAGCAGTCTAACCTTTGTTCAGTTTTAAATTGACTGCCATTTACATTATCCTTTAGCAGGAAGGAGGGAAGAAAATAACAACAAAAACACTGACGTGCCCGACACGGGTCATGACAATGATAAGACGACTGCAATGGTAAATGAAGGATTGTATTATGATTTCTGGCATTATTTTAAACACTTACAGGACAGAAGGTCAATTATTTTATTTAGCAGGTTCATTTTTACTGAATATGTTAAACATTGATTAAACAAAAAGCATTTATGAAATGGAACTGGAATCACGGGTCACAAGAATGACTGGGATTGTAGTCATGATGTCTACTGATTTATTATATTATTCTCATATGCTAAATTTAGAGTACTTAGTTTAAATGTGTGAACTTTATTGAAATTCTCAGTAGTGGGAACAAATTTGCGCACATAGCATTTCCATGAGCTGCCCTCACATTCACAGCACTTCATGGACAAATACGATGAATCACATTCTCTACATTGGCTGTAGAAGATGCAAACATACCAAATTGGGCACTGGAGGACTCACACAGACGCTATCAAAAGAAAAACACATTCCGAAAGACATAACAACTGGAGATCAGAGCACATGCACATAAGCATACACACACACAGACATATACTTACACCTGCACATACACGTGCTCATACACGCACAGACACTTTGACATACACACGCGCACACCGACAAGATTACAGAGGAATGCCTGCGAGGAGAGAGACGGAGAGACTGCCCGCCGGAGAAGGCCAGCCTTGGCGTGCCGGTCTTAGGAACCAGACGGGAATCAACTACCCAGACGATGACTAACCTGGGCAGGACATTCCCTTGGACGTGGAGCCGTGCCGTGGGAGGGAGCGAGGACGACTGATTCAACCGATTCAACCTACATTACCCTTGACATAAAAAACTCCTATAAAAACTGTAGCTGGGCTGAAAGATGGCGCGCATTTTTCGACTGTGCTCGCCCGAGTGCAGTTTTCTCGTGAGATGAAGAAAAAGCCGCCCAGATATCTGTCTTTGTACTATTTCCTGAACTCCAGAAATTGAAGAAACTAAATATCGGAACTCTAATCAGTTGTTGAGTCTTTATTTGACCCTTTTCTTCTTGAGCACAAAAAACGAACACGCATTGGAGGAAGTTTGGCTTTTAAAGGTTGATTTACTAAATACTTCTCATTTCCACGGTGACTCAACTCCAACAATAACATGCCAAATATTTGTCATCTCATCAATATTTGCACAACAGAGTACTGAGTTTCGAGATCCTCACTATAACTGTTCTCAAAATTATATTTCTTCTCAATTTAGCTTAGTTAAGGGATATTTTATTGACAATTTAACATCAGTACACTCAGACAAAAATATAATGGTGGTTGGGGGGCGCGAATCTTTTTCTTCTTGGTAGGGCCGGGCGTGAGATAATTGAGAACCACTGTTAGTATATGCAGACATTATATTCATGCAGCCCGAGTGAACCACAGCATTGTTGCAAGTTCGGTCGGAGAAACGTAAACGTCCCACTGCTGGAGCAGCAGCGGCTTCTCCGGACAAAGGCGGAAGTGACGTAAGAGCTGACTCGCCAATGTGGCGTTAATTTAGTTATTTTGTTATTTTTTTCTATCAACCGAATTAAAATATTATATAAAATATATATTAAAATAGAACAGCCTAGTGTAAAAACAAACACAGAGGCAAAGAAATATATTTGAAAAAATACGTGTTTAAATCATGACGTCATAAGGAAGCGCGCAGCTTCCGAAGGACCTCGACCACATCCACTGACCCGTCCACACCGGAACAAAAGCAGTCCACCGCTAAATTCTTCTGATTTAGTGTGGAACTGACTGTAATTTTCTCATAGGATGTCCAGTGCTACTCTTAAGGACTACGACATTATTCGTTAAGCCTTTGTGTCCCGATAACTTCATCTTCGCGCGTTGATGCTTTTCGGCGTAGTTAGCTTAGCTTGTTAGCTAGCTAGCTAGCCGCTAACGAAAAGAGGCACATGACTCATCGCCAAGCAGAGATCAAGTGCGGATTTTTTGGAATTATCATTTGAAAATGTGTGCAAGAACGACACCCAAGTACAAAGAGGAACTTTGGGGAATAAAAGAAGAGAACGAGCAACATCTTCAACTGCTGGACGAAGTTTGCAAGCAGCCTCGTGTTGTGCTCCACAAAGCAGGTTTGTACACGTTTTACTCTCATTTGCTTTGTCAAGAACGACTTTCTATCGTTAGAAATGTGCATCACAACATTAAGTTGTTTGGGGAAATCGTTCAAGGTTATTGGCGTTTTATTTTTTAATCTTGCCTTTTATTTGCAGGTCTGCTGAACATTTGTTGATGCCAAATAAAATCAGTGCAGGAAATAAATGCCAAAGAAAAAACAATAGTGGGGTGTGAACTCCATGTTTTTTCCAGTATAAATTTTGAACTGATTATTTAACATTTTACATTTTCTGGTTTTTATATCTTGTTAAAGCAATTCCTTACGGAAGGAATTCTGCCTGACTCTAAAAAATGTGCACACTGCGGCAAAAACATCAATGGCGGATGATCAATTTTAGTGGATAAAACACAAAATATTAAGTTATTTTAAAAAATCAAGTACGTATTGGTCTTATTTATTTATTAACTTTGTACTGCCTCGGTCAATAAACCTCGGGTGGCCCAGCACTGTTTTATGCACGTGTGCGTAGTTTCACCCCATCCAAACATTTAAAATACATTTAATGCATCCATCCAGGGTTGCACGGATCTCATCAGTGAACAAGCGCATGCTGCAAGGAATGCATCTGCATCTTTGGCTTACTATGGTGTTAGAATAATATTAAGAGGTTATTATACATTTGCCGTGACGCAGCTTATTTTAATATGTAGTGCATAAAACATGTTGCAGTTTAATAGAGTGAACTATGCTTGAGTGTTTACAGTTTGAGTGTGGCAGGGCGGTGGCACTTCTTCAGAAGTGCCGATGAAGTAAACAACACCGTGATGAGCCCTGATAAGAAGAAGTTGGCCCCAAAGTCTGACGCAAACAGCATCGTGCTGGGTCCTGATAGAAGATGTTGACGACAAAGTCAGCTGCGACCCATGGCGGCACGCCAATGATAAACCGGACTAAACCAGCTTTTGAGAAGACGAACTGTACCACCCTTGAGTGTAATCTGATTTCTTAAAGTGTAATCTGATTTCCCGATGTTATAAAAGGGAATGTGTGAAAAGCATCGGGGAACAGAGGGGAGATAAAGTTGTCAAATAAACTTTGTTAACCTTTCTGTAGCCACTTGGGCTGTATCTCTCTCTCCTTCCAGCTATGAACCCTATATGTCAAATTGGCGAACCTGACATATGGGCTTAAAAAGGGAGACCGCCACAACCCCCTTTTCGACCAACAAGCCCAGGAACATTTAAAGATAAAGATGAAGATGTCCTTTATTAGTCCCACAATGGGGAAATTTGAGGTGTTACAGCAGCAAAGATATAGATCACACAGAGTCGGCGGCGTAATGTAGCCGTTAATGTATAACATTAGCAGCAGACATTCATAAAAAGCATGCAAATATACACTGTATAAACGTATCTAGTGTAAGGAAACACTCCTAATGCCTGTCCATTATACAGGGGGGGAAACATTGTAATGATAAAAACTAGTGAATGATTGAAAATACTGCAATGATAAAGATATTACAATGATAAAAGTACTGTAGTGGTGAGAGTACTGAAATGACAGGAAAGTACTGCAATGATAGAAAATACTGCAATGATAAAAGTACTGTAATGGTAAAAGTACTGCAATGATAAAATATACTGCAATGATAAAAGTATTGTAATAGTAAAAGTACTGCAACGATAGAAAAATACTGCAATGATGAAAGTATTGTAATAGTAAAAGTACCGCAATGATAGGAAATACAGCAATTATAAAAGTACTGCAATGATAAAAGTACTGTAATAGTGAACATCCTGCAGTGGTAGAAATACTACAGCGATAGAAGTATTGTAACAAGAATACTGTAATGGTAAACAAAATACATCATTGGTCGTTGTTTAAGTACACCCTTGGCTGAAAGTACAGTAGTAGTTAATATTGCATCCTAGGACTGCACAATTGCACTAATGCCCTCCTGTTTGTAGGCCTGACCCAATGTTCTTGTTAAAAAGTCTGACAGCAGTCGGCAGGAAGGAGCGGCGAAATCTCTCTTTGGTACAGCGAGGGTGTAAAAGTCTGTCACTGAAGGAGCTGTAAAGTGTTCTCAGAGTGTCATTGAGTGGGTGGGCTGGTTTGTCCAGCATTGATGACAGTTTTGCCGTCATCCTCCTGCCCCCCACTGAGTCCACAGAGTCCAGGGAGCAGCCCAGGACAGAGCTGGCCCTCCTCACTAGTTTGTCCAGTCTCTTTTTGTCCCGGCCCGAGATGCCTCCTGCCCAGGAGACCACTCCATAGAAGATGACTGATGAAACCACCGAGTCATAGAAGTTCCTGAGGAGTGTTCCCCGAACGCCAAAGGACCTCAGCCGCCTGAGTAGGAAGAGTCTGCTCTGACCCTTCCTATAGAGAGCGTCTGTGTTGTCGCTCCAGTCCAGTTTATTGTTCAGATGAACACCCAGGTACTTGTAAGTTGAGACGCTCTCAACGTCTGTTCCCTGGATATTCACTGGTGCAGGTGGAGAGTGCTGACGCTTGCGGAAATCCACAACCAGCTCTTTGGATTTCCCAGCGTTGATTTGGAGGCGGTTCTGCTGACACCAGTCCACGAACCCCTGCGTAACCCCTCTGTACTCCCGATCATCATCGTCAGTGATGAGGCCGACAATCGCAGAGTCATCAGAGAACTTCTGCAGGTGACAGGTTGTGGAATTGTATTTGTAGTCCGAGGTGTAGAGGGTGAACAGGAAGGGAGCCAGAACAGTTCCCTGCGGCGCTCCCGTGCTGCAGAGGAGCACGTCAGACACACAGTCCTGTGTTCTCACGTACTGTGGCCGGTTTGTGAGGTAGTTGTGAATCCATGTGATGAGGTGGTGGGCCACTCCCGCCTGCTCCAGCTTGTCTCCCAATAAGGCGGGCTGGATGGTGTTGAAAGCACTTGAGAAATCAAAGAACATGATCCTCACCGTGCCCCCCGCCTTCTCCAGGTGGAAGAGTGAAGTGTGGAGCAGGTAGATGATGGCATCATCCACACTGATGCCAGGCTGGTATGCAAACTGGAGTGGGTCCATTGAGGAGCTGACCAGGGGGCGCAGATGGACGAGGACCAGTCTCTCCAGGGTCTTCATCAGATGAGACGTCAGCGCCACTGGTCTGAAGTTGTTGAGCTCCTTCGGATGGGGTGTCTTCTGAACCGGAACCAGGCAGGATGTTTTCCACAGCTGGGGGACTCTGCCCAGCTTCAAGCTCAGGTTGAACATGTGCTGGACGATTCCACACAGCTGGTCTGCGCAGGATTTGAGGAGCTGGGAGCTGATCCCATCTGGGCCTGCCGCCTTCCTCGCCTTCATCTTCCTCTTCCTCAGCTGGTTCTTCACCTGAGATGTTGTGAGGAACAAGGCTGAAAGAGGAAAACACAGAACCCTTGAACTATTTATAAAGTCGTTACACTGCCCTCCCCTTTATCAAGAACCTCGTCCCGAGGGCGTCATTCAACAAAGTCACTGAGGTGACCCGGTGGTCTCCTCTGTCGCTGAGGCCGCCCCAAGCCATGTCCGCTCGGAACAGCCAGTGTAGCATCAGGCGATGAGTCCTCAACTGGAGCCTCCTGTGGGGGTGAGAGTGGAGGTACAATCCGCCGTCTTGGAGGGTTGGGATTCGAAACCCACTGTGAGTGTGTCCGCGACCCAGACTGCTGCTGTGGAACGGCACCACCTCTATATAGGGCCAGTCTGTCTCTGTGGAGGGCTACCCGTCTGCCACCAGGTGGCAGCTGAACCCTATACACCACCTCTCCTATCCTCTCCAGCATGCCACACGGCCCCGCCCAGTGCCTGTCCAATTTAGGACACCTGCCCTTTTTCCTTTTTGGGCTGGACACCCAAACCAGGTCTCCAGCCTTAAAGTCCATCCCGCTGGCCTTCATGTCATAATTCCTTTTCTGCCTTACACCTGCCTTCTGTAAATGGTCGCGAGCAAAGACACGTGCTGACTCCAATCTTTCTTGAAGTCTCCTGGCATACTCTGATCCTGGTGGCTCGGCTGTTGTATCAGGGGTCTGCCAAAAGCCATTTCCACCGGTGTCCGTAGCTCACGCCCCAGCATGAGCAGGGCAGGTGTACATGAAGTGGGATCCTGTACAGGGAGGGAGATGCCTGTCCCAATCTCGTTGGTGCTCCGCTATGAGAATTGAGAGTTCTTTTGCCAAGGTCCTGTTAAAGCGCTCAATGAGCCCATCACTTTGAGGATGCAGAGGTGTTGTGCGCGTTTTCCTCGTGCCCAGTCGCTTACACATTGCAGTGAACACAGCCGACTCAAAGTTTCTCCCTTGGTCGCTGTGAATGACCTCAGCTGCCCCAAACCTTGTAAACATGCCTTCAACCAGCGCGTCTGCAACAGTCTCTGCTTCTTGGTCGGGGATGGCATATGGTTCTGGCCATTTCGTAAAATAGTCCAGACCAGCTAAGACATAACGGTTGCCTTTGTCAGTGTGTGGAAATGGGCCCATTATGTCCACCGCAATCCTCTCCATAGGAGCGCCCACTGCTAGCTGTTGGAGGTGGGCACGAGACCGGCCTGGTGGACCCTTGTGCGCGGTGCAGAGGTCACACCGGCGACAAAAGTCCTCAACATCTCGCCTTAGTTGGCTACAATAGAAACTTTGCCGGAGTCTGCGAAGTGTTTTCGACACACCAAAGTGTCCTGCCCCTGCAGGCCCATGAGAAGCTTTCAACACAGCCTCTCTCAGAGCCCTGGGGACGACCACCTGCCATCTATCCTCCCGAGTAACAGGCTCCTTTCAAGCTCTCTGGAGCACCCCATCCTTGACCTAAAGAGTCCCAATCTTTGAACACAGTCCTTTAGTGGCAGGCGAGTGTCCAGCGACCTCCTCCCACTTAGGGTTTCGACCTGACTCAACTCACTGCAATACAGGTCGGAGGTCAACATCCTGTTGCTGCTGCTTCCTCTATTCAGGTGCCTCCACAACCTGCACCTCCCTACATACGGGGTCGACATGATCATGCGAGGGACTTTGCTCATCACCACATAGTTCCTTCTCTCGGGTTTCTATGTTCTCGCAGAAGCGGCAGCCAGCAAGAGCACAAGGGCGTCGAGACATAGCGTCAGCGTTGGCATGGCGATTTCCAGCCCTGTGCTCCACTTGGAAGACATATGGCGCCAGTTCTTCAAGCCGGCGTGCAATCTGTCCTTCAGGCTCCTTAAAAGACAATAGCCACTGAAGTGCCGCATGGTCAGTGCGTACAGTGAAGGGTCAACAGGACAGATAATATCGAAAATGGCTAATGGCTCTCACAATTGCCAGCATTTCCCTTCGTGTGACACAATACCGCCGTTCAGCCTTATTCAAGGTTTTGCTGAAGTATGCCACTACTCTCTCCCCGTCTGCCCCCACTTGACTCAAAACCGTCCCTATTCCGACATTGCTGGCATCAGTGTCCAGGACAAACGGCATGTTGGCATCTGGGGGAACGAGAATGGGTGCCTCCGTCAGCACCTTCTTTAGAGAGCTGAAGGCCCGTCTGCACTCGGGAGTCCAGTCAAAATCAGTGTCCTTCCGCTGCAGGTGGAAAAGCGGTGCAGCTAGACATGAGAAACCCTGCACGAATCGCCTGTAATAGGATGGCAGCCCAAGGAAGCTCTTCAGTTCACGCGGTTTGCTGGGAGTAGGCCAGTCCCTCACGGCTCACACTTTCTCCTCCAAAGTGCTAATGCCTTCCCCTCCAACTTTGTGTCCCAGGAACTCAAGCTCTCTTCTCATGAAGCAGCACTTGTTAGGGTGAAGCTTCAGACCCCCAGTGGAAATTCTTTGTAAGACCTGGCGCAGGGCCTCCAAGGCTGCATGGAAAGAGTTCCCATGGACCAGGATGTCATCCAAATAGACCAGACATTCCTGTCGTGGGATGCCAGCCAGCACCTTGTCCATAAGCCGCTCGAAGGTGGCTGGAGCATTACACAGGCCGAAACAGAGAACTCGAAACGGCCACAACCACCTGTCAGTACAGAAAGCAGTCTTTGGCCTGGCTTCAGGGCTGAGGGGCACCTGCCAATATCCACTGCGCAGGTCTAATGAGGAGAACCAGGACGACCCAGA
The DNA here is from genome assembly GCF_059441095.1 of Idiotropiscis lumnitzeri. Lineage (NCBI taxonomy): Eukaryota > Metazoa > Chordata > Actinopteri > Syngnathiformes > Syngnathidae > Idiotropiscis > Idiotropiscis lumnitzeri. Next base: position 32,035,050 of record NC_142392.1, on the reverse strand, counting down.
CACCAGATCCAGAGTCTCATCAATGCAGGACAGTGGATAGGAGTCTTTCTTGGTCACGCTGTTTAAGGGTCTATAGTCCACACAGAACCTTTTCTTCACTGTCTTTTTTTTTTTACCATGACAACCCCTGAGGCCCAAGGGTTGTCAGATGGCTCAATGATACCAGCTTTCAGCATCTCGTCAATTGCGCTGTCCGCATCTGCCTGATGTGCAAGGGGAAGGCGGCGGGGGCGTGCTTTGATAGGTCGTGCATCCCCCGTGTCAATTTCGTGCTGCACCATGTCGGTTCGGCCCACCTCCTCTTCTGTCAGCGCAAAAATGTCCTTAAAGTCCCACAACAGTTGCCACAGCTCCTCCTGTTGCTTGGGTTCTAAACCATCACCGTTGCGCTTCCACACTTCACGCACTGCCGTCAATCTGTCCACTCCACCTGTCATGGACCACGGGGCCGGGGAAGAGGAATGCTCATCAATGTGGGCATCTGATGTGGGTGGAGAAGTCATAGGAGCCAGCGGTTCATGGGTGGGATCAGACTCCTGCTGTGCAATGGCTGCGCTCGACGTCGGAGGAAATTACTTTTCAGGCTGTGTAGGGCGCACCATTTCAACTGTGGGGCCTCCTGGAAAAGCCAACGTGTTCCTCCCCAGGTCAAGCACGCACTGGGCTGTTCGTAGAAAGTCCAGTCCTATGATGCAGGGGTTGCGTACCGCGGCAACCCACACCCAAAAGTTCATGCATAGTCCCCCCACTTGGATAGTCACCACCCGCCTTCCAAGCATAGGGGTGAGCTCGCCAGTCACTGTTCGAAGCTTGACTGTCGTAGATTCCAGCCGGTGTCGACGAGGGATACGCAAGGAGACCCCCCAAGCGAAATGGGGACATGGCAGAAATCCCCAGCATGGGTCCAGCCAACCACCCTCACAGACTCTGCAGTATCATCTGCTTCTGGGGAAAATGGAGCCCCTCTCCCCCATCTTTGTGGTTGGGTTCCGTCTCCAGGAAACAACGCATGTTGGGACACAGGTGCAGGGGTCTGCGGTGTCCACTCTACACAGACCCCGGCCCGTTTCCCTGGCCATCTGCCTTCTTGGGGCACCGCACGCTAATGTGCCCAGGCTGGCCACACACCCAACAAACTGGAGGGCCCCGTCGGGAACGAGCACCACTGCGTGGCGACTGCAGTGTGCTAGTGCGAATAAGCTCAGTCAGCTCATCCACCCGTAATGGTTGCTCTTGGATTTGGTTCACCGGTGTGGCAGAGTGCACAACATGGCCGTCAACATGGTCAATCCGTGTGGTGTCCCCTATGACCTCTCTCTCCACGGCCAGCTCCAGTGCCTCCTGAAGAGTACGGGGATGCGCCAGTTGAGTCTGTATGCGCAGTTCTCTTGGGGTAATGGCCCGGATAAACTGGTCCCTGGCCAGCTTACTCTGCACATCAGTCGGCGTATGGGCATATGCACGCCTTGACAGGGTTTCAATGTCATTCGCGAACACACGCAGTGGTTCACCAGCCTGTCTTTGCCTGTTAGAGAGCTCCGAGCGTAGAACATTAGGTTGACTGCATTGTCCAAAACGCCATCTTAGGGAACCAACGAAGCGCCATAGTCATCTCTTTCAGCTGGGCTGAGCAATAACAAGCAGGACAAAGCTTCCTCCGTAAGACACATGGCCAGCTGCAGTGCTTTATCCCTCTCAGTCCAGCCAGCAGTCCGTGCCAAAAGTTAAAATTGGGCATGGAAGGCCTCCCAGTCTGCCCTACCGGAGTATTTTGGAGTCTTGACAGGCTGATGACGACAATGGCGGCCGTCAACGTCGTTCGCGCTGGCTCCTCCTCCAGCGTTCAATGAGCCAAAACCAGCATCGAACGCCAGCTTCCTTGCAGTCCGCCTCAGGTGGTTAACATGCTCCGAAACACTTTCGGGGTTCATATCACGGCCACATGCGCCATCGTAAGAATCGTCCACCACCTCCTCCTTGACTCGTGGGCGGCCGCCGTAACTTTCTTTACTCGTTGCCACACTTTCGTTTTCACTTCTGACACCAGTGTAACGTTGTATAATAAATCATGCCGATTTGTCCATCAGCGATCACTTTTATTATTAAGCCAGAAACGGCTGCTGTTGGCCGCAACCACGCCGATCAGAAAACTAAAAAAAACAACGACAACAACATAACCTTCACTCCTGTCGCTTCCCCGCTGCATTCACAGCCTCCCCAGAAAAGAGGAAGACACAGAACCCTTGAACTATTTACAAAGTCGCTACAATATCAAAAAGTGAAAAAGAACAGAACAAAGAACTAAAGACGACTTGACAAAAGACATGTCAGAAAACAGGGACGAGAACGTCGGAGAGCGACAGCGACAACGACAAGCGAACAACCAGAAATGAAAGCAACCAGGGAACTAAATACAAACACAGTGTAGCTGCCGTCAAAGGCCAATCTAATTTATTTCATTCCTTTATTTCATAGTTTAATGTGGTTCAAAAGTACCCTGAATGAAGACATTATTTTGTGTTTAAAATGTTAAGTAAGGTATAATTGTCAGGTGTTTTGGTTTAAAATCGTAGTAAAGGGGGGAACTTGTTTTTTTCTTCCACATGTATAAACTGATGTTTAGGGACATGGGCATAGATGCACACAATGGCCAGAAGAGGCAATGGACCCTGAAGAGAAGGCAAGACGACAAGTCACGTTTGTGTAAAGAATTGTAAACCTTTATTCCTTTTGAGTGAATGTGGCCAATGAGGTGCTATTTACTTTAAGTTTCTTTATTGTTTTGTGAGCCATCCTTATTTGTGTGCTCTATCCGTTTATATCCAGGGGTGCACAAAACTGGTACGCAGGTACGCATGCGCAACAGAAATCAGGGATGCAGAACGTCAAGTGCGTCACGACGCGCCTTTGCGTACCTGTACACACTGCCATCAATCCACTATTTCATCAGAAGCACAACGAACGAGGTGAAAAATGCCAAAAAAACAACAGACTTGAAGCAAATTTTTGGGTCTTTCACCACCAAAAATGAAACAGCCAAGCGAGCCTGAGCCAAACTAGAGAGCATTTAAAAAAAAAGTGGCTCCAAGATATGCCGTGGCTTGTAGCTAATGATGAGCGTACTGAAATGTGGTGCAAGATTTGCCGCTCACATCCACATATGGCTGATAAAAGAGGTGCGTTTTGCTCAAAGACCTGGGTCTGCTTTTTGATGGATCCGAGGACATCACAAAAACTGAGCAGGAGATCGTTTACGTCGTGTCGGTGTCCAGTGACGGCGAACTTACCTCAGACTTCGTTGGACTAATTGAACTGGGTGCTGATCGAATCGCACAAGCCATAACTGACGGACTAGTGAGACTTTTCGAGGACGCAGGCTTGAATAACTGGGCCGCTAAACTGGTCGCTGTGTGCACGTTAACGTTGGAGCGTACAACGGCATTGTGCCGAAACATAAGCAACTCGCTGCAGTTGGAGGCTCCCTGGTGCACATTTTGTGCACCGCAGACACTGGAGAACTGAGCCAAGTCAGGTGATCACGGTGTGCCTTACTGTGTCACATTTAAAGCTGATGCAGTTTTATTTACAGAAAGGTGGTGCAAAAAAACATTGAAACACTGAAGAAATTGTGCAAAGAAAATGGGATCTCTTTTGTGTAGTAAGTTTTATAACGTCAGGAGGACATTGAGGAAGAAAAAAAAAAGACGTGAGTACCCCACACTATCTCCTGGTACTCATGTGAGTAACCCATGAAAAATATTATGTGCACCCGTGTTTATATCGCTGTTTTCTTAGTTCTGACTGCATTGTCGCTTGTTGCTTTAACATGTAAAAAGACTTGTCGACAACATTAAATGTCTGTTGAAACCGAAGAACGAAGTTGAGCTTTGATTGAACTCGAAAGGAGAAACACCGAGTGCCTGTTGAAGTAACTATTCCAGACCACGCCCATAATGGCATAAAAATGATGTATGAGGTAGTGAAGGACGTGTTTGTTGAAAAGTAGTTATATTACATTTGGAAGCAGATGTTAATAAAGGAAAAACAACTGGTTATTTGATTTTCATTTTAAAAAATAAATTCCCAAATTGAAATACAGCTTGTTTGTTTTCTGCAACAAGGAAGGAAACGTCTCAAAACAGCTTGAATTTAAAATTTTGTTTCGACTACAAAAATAGAATATAACACGAGCAAAAATGGAAAAACGGCTTTTCTATTTATTTGAGATTCCTGGAAGTGGTTGGAGATGGACAAATTGAAAGACTGCAATTGCGTTTTCTCGCCTGCAGGTGGCAATGTTTTCCACAGTTTTGAATGAGTGAAGACGGGTTTTATCGCCATCTACTGTTTAATAAACAACGACTTTTAAAGTTTGTGGTATATTATTGTTGTAGATGTGCGGGTCTGGCCCAGCTTCCCTCCGGACAGGTCGACAAGCAAGGCTGGAGTGGTGATATAAAAAAAACTTCTGAGACACTCTGGTGGTTGGAAAAAGATTGTATTGGTGTCAAATTAGCTGATGCCAGAAGTTCCCCCAAAAAACAACAGTTGCACTATGTTAGAAGTAGAAATGAAGAATTATTACCATCCATATGTTACAACGTATGGAAATACAAACGTAAAATGTTGTTGGGTTTCTCACCTGTTTCACACGCTTCACTTTGCCAGCTTTCTTGTTTGTCACTTTTTCCTGTTTGCTTGTGTTTTGGGTTGCAATTTTTGATTGGCTCTCTTCATCATTGAGGTCAGCGTCGATCTGGAGGAACTCAATGTTGGTGTAATGTGTGCAAAAATATACTTTATTTCTAAAGCGCATTTCACGTATATGGGTTTAAACTTGAATTGCTGTCTGTTTTGTTTTTTCAGCGTTACCAGTTTACATTAAGTACACTAAAGTCCATCAAAGGCTATTAATTACATAAATCCTACAATAAAGATAACTTTAACTCTATTGATGAAAGTAAAGTTTAATTTAGGCTATTAAGTAACTCAGTGGTGGGCCTTCAATGCCTTCTCTGTTGGCCAAACATAATCAATAAAAAAAAAAAATGATCATAATCGTCGCATTGATGTCATATTATAGCTGAGCGTTGTATTTTTAGGTGAGAGTTTTGAATCCAATCAGAATTTCGCTAGCTCGTGTTGCCGGGCAGGTTTCACAATACGAGGAGCGCGCACTATTCGTTCCGAGGCCTTAAGATGCAATTGTGCGGGCATCTCTTCTGTCAAAGTCAATGAGCTTTCATATTTGTTAGACGGTTGCGACAGCCAATCAGATCACGAGTTGGTTACAGTGAGCCTTTTCGCTGGCCTTATGCTGAGGGTGATGAACGCGTTTTGTGATTGGATACTCACTCGTGAGGGGGCAGCGCTATGCTGAATCAACACACCAAAAAGTCGTAACTGGCGACCGTTCGAAAATCTGAAATATATTCTTGCTTTTTTTTAAACCACAATGGCCGAAGGAGGGAAAAGTGTGGATTTAATTTCAGATCCACTTGCAAGGATATTTTCAAGTCGGACCTTTCAAGAGAAGCTATATCGTCTAACACTCACTCAGTGGTGCGTAAGTGTGTTTCTGGATATTATTTGTCCAGCCGTGGTGTCATAAATGATGGTATTTTGATGTGGATTCATTCAAGTAGGATAAAGTAGGACTTCACTGAAGGCTCAGGTGTGAAATGCACTGAAGTAACTTTAAAAGTAAAAGTAAAAAAAAATTAAGATTGTTTAAGAATGTGCAAGAAAGAAAAATGTTGACAAATGTTAGGAGTTATTTATTTCTTTGTTGTTTATTCATTCAATTCTATACTTATTTCAATATTTGAGTATTATTTTTTTTTCAATATGTAGTATATTTTGTCTTAGAAGTGTGGGTCCTTGCTGCCTTCTCCGGAGAGGCAGCCAAGCAAGGCTGGATTGGTGATGAAAAAGAACTGATTCGAAAAAGATTTTACTCTCGTCACATGCTGATGTCAAAAGAAGTTTCCCCAAAAACGTGTGCGTGTGTGCGCTCCGCGCTGGTGCGAGCCCCCTCTCAGACATTCCCTTCTTATAGGGTGTCATGATCCGTGTCGGTCATGTCAGTGTTTTTGTTATTTTCTTCACCTTTCTGCCATGTGCTCCTTTTGTTTATTTAGTCAGCTGAGTGGGGCGTTCCCTCCAGCACTCGTTCCCCACCAGCCACGCACCTGTTCCCCGTTAGCCTCACACACCTGATGCCCATCTGCTCCCCTAATTACCGGACTATATGAACACCTCACTCCAACAACTCATTGTCGGTGCATTGCTCCGTTTGGACTGTCACGACCGCTCCCGCTCCCGCTCCCGCTCCCGCTCCCGCTCTTGTCCCTAGTTTTTGTCACTGTCTTTGTTCCTCGCTTTTTGTTCTGTTTAGTCACGATTAGTTCGACTTTGTTATTTTGCACCCTGCCACGTTTGTTTGTCCTAGTACCTTGTTTGCCTTTTGGTTTTGTTTTGTTGAATAAATTCCCTTTAAGTAACCCTTATCCCTGCTTCCTCGCATTTTGGGTCCACCCCCTCCTCGCCTACCGGCGAACCTTGACAGAATGCACCGACCAGAAAAGGACCCAGCGAGGGGCTCGGACAACCGCCCTCATCAGCCTGCCCGACCAGCCTCGTACCTCGTCTGTCTCTTCTCATACCTCATACCTCCCCACCTTATTATCGATTCGGACTATGATGAAGACCTTGAGCACCGTGCCTTTTCACCCCCCCACTTTTCAATCCAACCCGATTATGAGTATGATTTCGAGCACTATGCCCCTCACGTTCTGGTAGACTCGGACCACGAAGATGACTTCGAGTATATATACAATCAGTTAGACGCCCAGCGTAACCCGGAATTAGCACAGACCTGTCACTTTCTTCCCCCCGAACAATTCCTAACACCGTTTTCATTTGGGTTTTTCGAGACCACCTCCTCTTCCACCACGCGTCGTTCACCTCGTCCAAAGTCACGTAAATCACGGTCACGTCGTTCACCTTGTGCACCGTCAGTTTCCGCACCTGGTCATGTCCCCCCTTGCTCACGTTCACCGGCACCTGTAGTCTCGGTCCCTCGTGTCTCCCGTTTCCCTGATTCCCTATGGCGGCAGGCTGATAGGGGTCAGGCCCCCCGTCTCGGCTGCGCCCGGCTCGACTGCTGCGCCCGGCCCGCAGCCGCCTCCACGTCAGCTGCAGCAACCCAGGTCGCCTCCACGTCAGCTGCAGCAACTCAGGTCGCCTCCACGTCAGCTGCAGCAACTCATACCGCTTCCACGTCAGCTGCAGCAATCCACGCCGCCTCCACGGCAGCTGCAGCCTCCAGTTCCGGCTCCCCGTCAGCGGCTGAGCCCCGTTTCGCCTCCACGCCAGCTGCAGCAACCCACTCCGCCTCCGCGTCAGCTGCACAGACCATACCGCCTCCACAACAGCTGCAGCAACCCACGTCGTCTCCACATCAGCAGCAGCCTCCAGTTCCGGCTCCACGTCAGCTGCAGTCTCCAGTGCCAGCCCCTCGTCAGCTGCAGCCTCCAGGGCCGGCCCCTCGACTGCTGCAGCCTCCAGTGCCGGCCCCTCGTCAGCTGCAGCCTCCAGTGCCGGCCCCTCGTCAGCTGCAGCCTCCAGTGCCGGCCCCTCGTCAGCGGCAGCCTCCAGAGCCGGCCCCTCGTCAGCTGCATCCTCCAGTGCCGGCCCCTCGTCAGCTGCAGCTACCAGTGCCGGCCCCTCGTCAGCTGCAGCCTCCAGTGCCGGCCCCTCGTCAGCTGCAGCCTCCAGTGCCGGCCCCTCGTCAGCTGCAGCCTCCAGTGCCGGCTCTCGTCTCTGCTTCGGCGGCGCCCGACGAACCGCCGCCCCTTCTCGTCTCCGCCTCGGCGGCAACCAACTATTCGCCGCCGCTCTGAGTTCCTGTCACGGCGGCGTCTGGCGATCCGCCGCTGCTCACAGTCTCTGCCTCGACAGCGCTCGACGATCCGCCGCCACTCCAAGTTCCTGTCCCGGCGGCGTCTGACGATCCGCCGTCGCTGCAAGTTCCTGTCTCGGCGGCGCTCGACGACCAGCCGCCGCTCCAAGCCTCTGTCTCGACGGCGCTCGACGACCAGCCGCCGCTCCAAGCCTCTGTCTCGACGGCGCTCAACGACCAGCCGCCGCTCCACGTTCCTGTCTCGACGGCGCTCGACGACCAGCCGCCGCTCCACGTTCCTGTCTCGGCGGGGTTCGACGACCAGCCGCTGCTCCACGTTCCTGTCTCGGCGGGGTTCGACAACCAGCCGCCGCTCCACGTTCCAGCCTCGGCGGGGCTCGACGACCAGCCGCCGCTCCACGTTCCTGTCTCGGCGGGGTTCGACGACTCGCCGCCGCTCCAAGCTCCTGCCTCTGCTGCTCCCGGGGTCCCGCCGCCGCTCCAAGCTCCTGCCTCTGCTGCCCCCGGGGTCCCGCCGCCGCTCCTCGTCTCGGCCTCGTCAGCGAACTCCATCTGGCGTTCGGGCCTCCCCGGACGTCCGCCAGAAGGGCCACGATTGGATTTATTGGTCTGGCCACCTAAACGTCCGCCGGAATGGCCACGGCGGTTCTTGCAGGGCTGGCCACCCGGACGGCCGCCCGAAGGACCACGAAAGGACTCGCTGGTGTGGCCTCCCGGACATCCGCCAGACCGGTCTCGTATCGGGGTGGTGGTCCCACCTCCCGACCCCTTCCGCCCACCCTCGTTTTTGGACATGGGGTTCTTTTTGTTAATTTGTTTTTGGGACGTCTGGAATCTGTCCTTTTTTACTGTCATGATCCGTGTCGGTCATGTCTGTGTTTTTGTTATTTTCTTCACCTTCCTGCCATGTGCTCCTTTTGTTTATTTGGTCAGCTGAGTGGGGCGTTTCCCTTCAGCACTCGTTCCCCACCAGCCACGCACCTGTTCCCCGTTAGCCTCACACACCTGATGCCCATCTGCTCCCCTAATTACCGGACTATATGACACCTCACTCCAACAACTCATTGTCGGTGCATTGCTTCGTTTGGACTGATCTCGTTCTCGCTCATGTTCATGTTCTCGCTCTTGTCCCTAGTCTTTGTCACTGTCTTTGTTCCTCGGTTTTTTTCTGTTTAGTCACGTTTAGTTCGACTTTGTTATTTTGCACCCTGCCACGTTTGTTTGTCCTCGTATCTTGTTTGCCTTTTGGTTTTGTTTTGTTAAATAAATTCCCTTTAAGTAACCCTTATCCCTGCTTCCTCGCATTTTGGGTCCACCCCCTCCTCGCCTACCGGCGAACCTTGACATAGGGAATGCCCAAATAGGACATGAATATCTAATTTTCCCTTGTTGCATATGCATTCCCATCCCGCTAGTCTTCGGGATTTCCCTCCAAAAGTCCCCCTGAGGGAGAGCAGATGCGTCTCCCCGTTGATACGACCAGTCTACTCGTGACCACCTTAAATTACTCTCATACCCTGGAAGGTCACTGACCTGGCGAGAGAATTCGTCCAACACTCACTCAGTGGTGCGAAAGTGTGTTTCTGTATATTATTTGTCCAGCCGTGGTGTCATAAATGATGGTATTTTGATGTGGATTCATTCAAGTAGGACAAAGTAGGACTTCACTGAAGGCACCTTAAATTACTCTCATAGCCTGGAAGGTCACTGACCTGGCGAGAGAATTGCCCCCACCATAAACAATGCTCAGGCCTATTTTCTCTCAGGGCAGTATCTGGTTACATCGGAACTTCAGAACCAAGACTGGTCACTTCTGTGAGCTCCACTCCCTTCATAGTTTCATAAAGAGAATTACTTCCCATATCTATATTAGGCCATTTAAAAATACACAACTTTTTTTTCATTTATTTCAATTTATATTTAAGCTTGCTTATGTAATGATACAATATTTATTCAATTATTTTAATATGTAAAATTATCATCAATTTAAACCTTTTTATTTCACACTTGAATATTTCTAAACATATTTGTTCTTTTGAATATGTGTGCAATTTAAATTATTCCATCCATCCAGCCATTTTCTGCCGCTCATCCAGGGTCGGGTTATTGAATTATTTTTTTTTTTTTTTTTATAATTCAATATATATTTCAAGATCAGGACTCTTCTCAATTAGTTCAATATTTATAAAATGTTTCTATTTTTATTAATTGAATTAAGTCTGAATGTGGTTTCCAATTTTACATTTGTCACGATCCGTCTGTTGCGCTCCCAGCGAGTGGGCGTGGCCCGGCGGCTCCGCTCCGGGAAACGGCCACGAGCGGGACGCGCTCCCGATCGCCACAGCTGCGCCTCATTGGGACTCTGATTACGGACTATTTAAGCAGCCGACGCGGACATACCCGCGTCGGATTATAATCCTGCGTTGCTCATGCTTTTGCGCATGCTCTTGTTCATAGTTTGCTCTCCTCGTGGTTTGATCTCGTTCTGTTGTTTGCGTATTTTGTATTTTGATTCTGCTCAGCTACTTTACGGCTCGCTTTAAGTTCTCGTTCCAATTGGATTTGTCTTCACCCTTTTGTGGTAAGCATTGCTTTTTCGGTTCCTTGCGTTGCAAGTAGTGATGGGTAGATGAGGCATCCTGTATCGTTTCGACACAGTGACACAATGTATTGACACTGTGTTGACACTGTGTTGCTGAATACTGACACCTGGTGGACTTGCAGGAAATATTTGACAGGGTCATCTGACACTGATCTGTCAAACTAATTTTATCCAATTCCATTGATTAGCGACGTGATGTGTTTTTATATATCCTATTTCGTATTCCTTTCCATCGCACTAATTATTCTCTTATCTAATTTATATATTTAACTGAATTATTGTTGTATTGCACTGGAGAGGGGAGCTCTCTAATCTCGTTGCACACTTGAGTACAATGACAAAGGGATTTCTGATTCTGATTAGGCATTTGCTTTCACATTATTTTTACATACACGCAATTTCATAAAAAAAAATCTTTGATATTCGAGACGCAGTTGATAAATTAAGAGAACATCTGTCTGAATGCCCAAGTAAAAGTGTTGTGAATGACAATGGACTCATTGTAATTAAAGATTTTTATTCAAAAGAAATTAGTTTCTCCAGCGTTTTGTTATTCAGTCTATTTCTTTTTTTGAGGCAATTTCCCCCGCCTTTGAGAAAATCCTCTCACAAGGCACTGAAGAGGCCGGTGTGCACAACGCCTGTGTGGCTAATATAAATAGGTGAGGGAACGTTGCCTCCATGGACTTCCAGTATAAGAGCGGGTCTTCCGTACGCGCAACGTGTCCTGCTGACATATAGCGCTGCACCTCTGAGTGCGCATCAACAGTGACGTCTTCCATCTTGCGGATATTTAATGCAAAGTAACGTGCCAATAACTCGATGCTTGTTTTGAGCGTCCATCCTGTTGACAGATGCGCGTCCCTATGAACACGGTTTGGCGCGCGACCGCCGTGTCGACACGATTCCGGTAGTGGTCACGTGACTTTCTCAAAGCAGTACGCGCACCGACACGGGGTTTGCCCTGGAAGCTCGGCGCGCGCATCGACGCCTCGGTGTCGCTGGACCCATCACTAGTGTTCTCCATGCAGAAATTATTATAGTCTGTAAATGTGTCCGTTAGACCATTAATGCTCTCCCAGTGGGCTTTGCTGAATACTTCCCACACAGTTGTGTTGAAACAGTCCTTTAGGGCCTCCTCTGCTTCTCCAGACCCTCTCTGAACTTTGCCTGTCACAGCTGGCGGCCTGCGGACCAGAGGTTTGTACACAGGAAGGAGAGCCACCAAGTTGTGATCAGCTTTGCCCAGCGGGGGGAGGGACAGTGACGTTTACGCCTCCTTGGTGTTGGCATAGAAAAGGTCCAAGATTTTATTGTCTCTGGTGTGGCAGTCACATATTGTGTGAATGAAGGCAGAGAGGAGGAAGGAGAAGCATGATTGAAGTCACCAGTGATAAGGAGCAGGGCATTTGGGTGCTTTGTTTGTAGCCTACTCACAGCTGCAGTCAGCACGTCACAGACTGTCTCACTCTTAGCAGACGGAGGTTCGTACACCGCCACCGAGATCACATGACTGAACTCTCGTAGGATGTAATACGGACGCACGCTAACAGCTAGAAGTTCAATGTCCCAACTGCAAAGTTGCTCCTTAATAGTGATGTGCCCAGGATTACACCATCTATCATTAATAAACACAGCCAGCCCTCCTCCTTTCTTCTTACCGCTTTCCAGTGTCCTGTCCGCACGTAGAATTTGGAAGCCGTCCAATTCGACGACGGCGTCCGGCGTTAGCTCTGTTAGCCAAGACTTCGTGAACATCAGCAAGCTAGCCTACCGGAAATTCCACACGTGCCGGGTTAACGCTGTTAGCTTGTCCATTTTATTGGGAACAGATCTAACATTCCCCATAATAACGGACGGGAGGACGGGGTGCTTTCGTCTCCTCCTTGCCTGGTGTTTAGCCCCCGCATCCCCGTCTCTTCCTCCTCAGCTCCCGGGGGACATCGGGTCTCGCTCCGGCAGCCGGTGCGGGGTTAGCACGGAGTGCTAACAGGTGATCTCTTGTGTACACGATCGATCCGTAGCTCAGAGTTATGTCTCCGGACACGGTCGCGCAAAAAACAGCCCCCAGCAGCAATAAAACCACCACAAATTGGATGTCCATTGCTGTGATGAGGTGAAATAAATAAATAAATAAACAGGGTAGAGGGAAAAACACACGAAGAAGGCTCAACGGTGAGCCAGTGCTGCTGAAACAGGCAGCCACTTGCGCGGTGCCGAAAATCATCATCATCATTATCATCATTGTCGTCTTCAGGAGCGTGGGACGATGTGTACTCACTATGTGCTTGTGATGGCCCCCAGTCGTCTTCGTCACCTTCTGCTGTCACGTGATGCTTGGAGGCTCCGCGTGTCTGTTGTCCTCACTCTCACCCTTGTCTTCATCTTCACTCTTTAAAGCCGTGATTCTCAAATCGTGGGTCGCGGTGCGATGCTGAGGCGGGCGCGTGGGACCCTGGGGAACATGCTTTTTTTCCGCTGTAGTCCATCTGAACGATGCATCGTTTTGGGACCGAAAAAGGCGATCTCAGACAACACGAGTTTGAGCTCGTCAAAGCTGTTTGTGCCCCTAGTTCACGCAGTACTGATTAAAAAATATATATATAGCGTCGGCCTGTCGCTGGTTGTCCTGGAAGTGATTTATTTTGCCGCTACTTAAACGCCCTGCGCTAAGCTTTCTTGCGCCGCAGCAGAACGGACTTTATTTGAACTATATCTAAGTCCGCGCACAGGAGCAGCAACAAGATACGTGATGGCTAATAAACGACTCCACGAACAAGTAGCGTGCTAAACGAGGAGGCGAGGAGGTGCTAAGCGCGCTAATCGCTAAAATGAATTGTTTCTATGTATGCTCGACGTTTAACAGAAGTCTGACTTGAACTGCGTTTGGGTGGAGAGCCAGCAGCTATGAACAGAAATGTTGTATTGCAACCATTAAGTATCTAAACATAAAATGAAAGGAACACGGAAATGTCTGACGTCATCACGACGAAGTGGTTTGATGTCAAACGTATAGTAACTGTAATGATAGCAGTTATATCATTAGTCAGTAGTTGGCAGTATTGCCTGATGTGTGTTTAGTTACCAGACGAACAAGTGTGTATGCACAAAGATGAGAATGCAAGTCAGTAAATAAAGAGACACAAGCTTGCAGCATCACATTACCTGCGTCACTTCTTAAGATAGAAGACAGAACGTTACATGGTACCAGGTCGCGGGTCAAGAAAAGGACTGACGCGAGATGGGCTCCGTAAGGCCACCAGAAGCGCTGAAAATGACGGGAAATGTGGACGCGAGTTGGCGAGCTTTCAAGCAACAATTCCAGCTCTATCTTGCCGCTGTGGGAGTCGGTAACAGAGCAGACGAAAGAAAAATAGCCCTTTTGCGAACCAATGCCGGAGCCGAGGCCATCGAGGTATTCAACACCTTTGTTTATGATGAACCGAAGATAAAGACAAGTTTGAAACGGTCCTACAAAAATTTGATGAAAACTGTCTTGCTAAGAAAAACGAAACTTATGAGAGATACGTGTTTTGTTCAAGACTCTAACAGCGCGGTGAGTCCTTTGACAATTTCCTCACCGATCTCAAAATTAAAGCGAAGTCTAACTTTGGTGATCTGAAAAACTCAATCATAAGGGATCAGACTAACGAAAAGAAACTAAGAGAGACGCTGTTGAGGGAAGCCGACTCAACATTGGAAAGTGCAATAAAGACTTGCCAAGCTAACGAGCTAGCAAAGCAGCACGTGCTAACTTTCCAAGCAGCGCCATTTTATGAAAAAAAACTGAGTCCGTGAAGGCAGTGACGAGGAAAGGTAAACTGCAATTCAAGAAAAAGACCAAAAACAATGAAAATGATCAAGCTCCATTCTGCTGTAAAAAGTGTGGAGAAATGCACGAGCCAAAACGATGTCCTGCATTTGGGAGAACATGTGCTAAGTGTAAAAAGCAAAATCACTATGCTAAGATGTGCGACACCAAGAAGAACGTGCACACCGTGCAGGAAGACACAGTGATAGTGATGACCTAAGTGACACTTTTTTCATCAAAATCGTGTCATATGACGAAAGCGATGTGCAACAACAAACTAGAGGAGACACAGAGCAAGCTGTTAATGCAGTAAAAGAAGATAAATGGATTGCACCACTGCTTGTCAATGGGACACTAGTTACTTTTAAAATTGACACAGGAGCAAAAGCAAACATAATTAATGAAAAAGACTTGAAATCACTTGAAGAGAAACCGGAAAGAGTCACAGACAAGGCCGTGAAATTGAAAACTTACAACAATCAGCCAATAAAAACAAAGGGATGTTGTAGGCTAAAAGTGACAGCAAAGGGAAGACAACACAAGTTAACGTTCACAATTGTGCCAAGTGGACTGGAGTCAATCCTTGGAGACAAGACATCTGAAGATCTTGGATTGATAAAAAGAATTTGCCAAATCAACAGCAAGGATGTCAATAAGAACAACAAAGTGTTGAAGAGTGAAGGTAGTAAGAGTATAGTGAACAAATACTTTTCTGTCTTCAAAGGACAAGGGACGCTACCTTACACTTATAAAATACAGCTCAAGGAAGATGCTAAACCTGTAGTACATGCCCCGAGAAGAGTCCCAGCCCCTCTCAAAGAGAGATTAAAAAAGGAACTGAGCAGAATGACACCAATAGGAGTCATAGAGAAAGTGGAAGAACCCACCGACTGGGTAAATTCCATCACGTGTGTTAAAAAGAGAAACTCTCCAGAGTTACGTGTTTGCCTCGACCCTAAAGATCTGAATGAAAACATTAAAAGAGAACATTATCAGATTCCCAAGCGTGAAGAAATCCTGAGTGACATGGCAGGTGCGAAGTACTTTAGCAAATGAGATGCATCGCATGGATTTTGGCAGCTGAAGCTGGACACCGAAAGCAGCAGGTACACCACCTTCAACACACCATTTGGGCGTTTCTGTTTTCTTATACTGCCATTTGGCATACAGTCTGCGCCTGAGTTCTTTCACAGAGCTATGGAGTCAATCATAGAAGGTCTGGAAGGAACCCGTGTGTACATTGATGATTTGGTTGTTTGGGGAAACACGGAACAAGAACACAATGAGAGATTCGAGGAACTGCTACAAAGAGTTCAAATGAATGGACTTAAACTAAAACGAGAGAAATCTCTAATCTCGTTGCACACTTGAGTACAATGTCAATAAAGGGATTTCTGATTTCTGAAATGTCTGTTTGGAGTTACAGAATTGACACAGCAGATGGAGTAGTGCCAGACAGAACCAAAGTGCAAGCAATACTGGACATGCCAGTTCCAACTGAGAAAAAAGGACTTCTGCGAGCAATGGGGATGATAAACTTCCTGGGCAAGTTCATTCCAAACCTCTCTTCAAGAACAAAGTCCCTAAGTTTGCTGCTGCATCACAACGTAGTCTCTGAGTGGACAACAAAACATGACGAAGAATGGCAAGATCTAAAGAGAACTGTGACAGCTGAGCCAGTCCTTGCCTACTTTGATCCATCAAAACCAACCAAAATTTCCACGGATGCGTCGAAAGATGGGCTAGGTGCCGTACTGTTGCAAAAGGCGAGAGACACATGGCAACCTGTAGCCGATGCATCCAGGTCAATGTCAGAGACTGAAAAACGCTATGCTCAGATCGAAAAGGAGTCACTGGGTTTAGTGTTTGGATTTGGCAAATTTCACACGTATGTTTATGGACTGCCCACGTTCATAGCAGAGACTGATCATAAGCCACTGATTTCAATTAGGAAGAAAAATCTCAATGACATGACGCCCAGAATTCAACGCATGATGATGACATTGCAGCGCTATGATTTTGAGCTAATATACACGCCTGAAAAATACATTGTGCTTGCTGATGCGTTATCCCGAGCGCCGCACCCTAACAGTGACATCAAGGACTGCGTTACGGCGGAGGAGGCTGAGGCTCACATTAACATGGTCACAGCCGCGCTTCCTGCTACTGACGCTATGCTGCAACAAATTGGTGCAGAGACGGCTAAGGACGCAGTCTTGAACAAAGTGTCACCATGTATGAACAATGGATGGTCAAAAGGAAACTGCCCTCAGTTTTACCCGATGAGAGCGGAGTTGTGCATGGCGGACGGCCTCCTGCTGAGGACGGACAGGATTGTAGTTCCACAATCTATGCCCAAGGACATGCTTCAGCGTCTTCACGAAGGACACCTGGGAGTGGAGAAATGTAAGAGAAGAGCACGAGAAGCCATCTACTGGCCGGGCATTAACA
Source organism: Idiotropiscis lumnitzeri (assembly GCF_059441095.1). Taxonomy (NCBI): domain Eukaryota; kingdom Metazoa; phylum Chordata; class Actinopteri; order Syngnathiformes; family Syngnathidae; genus Idiotropiscis; species Idiotropiscis lumnitzeri. The sequence continues at coordinate 32,018,262 of NC_142392.1, read as the reverse complement.
AAGACATCGAAGAAATGATTCAAAAATGCCAAGTTTGCCAAAAACATCAACACAAACAAGTCAAAGAGCCAATGCTGGTAGCTGACCTTCCCACAACTCCCTGGCAGAAGGTAGGCACTGATTTGTTTCATATAAGAGAACATTATCAGATTCCCAAGCGTGAAAAAATCCTGAGTGACATGGCAGGTGCTAAGTACTTCAAATTAGATGCATCGCATGGATTTTGGTATTCATAAATGTGTTTGGTTTGCTTTTGAAATAAAGATTTTACAAAAAACGTATGAGTAAATATTTATCATCTCATCAATATTTGCACAACAGAGTACTGAGTTTCGAGATCCTCACAATAATAATTCTCAAAATTATATTTCTTATCAATTTAGCTTAGTTAAGGGATATTTTATTGACAATCTAACATCACGATACAAAGACGGAAAAAAAATTGGTGGTGGGGGGGAGCGAATCTTTTTCTTCTTGGTAGGGGCCGGCGTGAAATAATTGAGAAGCACTGCTAGTATATGCAGACATTATATTCAAACAATCTTGCAGCCCGAGTGAACCGCAGCATCGGTCAGAGAATCGTAAACGTCCCACTGCTGGAGCAGCAAAGGCTTCTCGGGGCATAGGCGGAAGTGACGCGAGAGATGACTCACCAATGTGGCGTGAATTTAGTTATTTTGTTAATTTTTTTAATCAACCGAAATAAAATATGATATAAAAATATATATATTAAAATAGAACAGCCAGGTGTAAAAACAAACACAGAAGCAAAGAAATATATTTGAAAAATACGCGCTTAAAGCATGACGTCATTAGCAAGCGCGCAGCTTCCGCAAGACATCGACCACATCCACCGATCCGTCCACACCGGAACAAAAACAGTCCACCGCTAAATTCTTCTGGTTTAGTGTGGAACTGACTGTAATATTCTCACAGGATGTCCGTTGATATTCTAAAGGACTACGACATAATTCATTAAGTCTTTGTGTCCCGATAACCTCATCTTCGCTCGTTGATCCTTTTCGGCGTAGTTAGCTTAGCTTGTTAGCTAGCTAGCCGCTAACGAAAAGAGGCACATGACTCATCGCCAAGCAGAGATCAAGTGCGGATTTTTTGGAATTATCATTTGAAAATGTGTGAAAAATCTACACCCCAGTACAAAGAGGAACTTTGTGGAATAAAAGAAGAGAACGAGCAACATCTTCAACTGCTGGGCGAAGTTTGCAACCAGCCTCGTGTTGTGCTACACGAAGCAGGTTTGTACACATCTTACTCTCATTTGCTTTGTCAAGAACGACTTTCTATCGTTAGAAATGTGCATCACAACATTAAGTTGTTTGGGGACATGCGTTCACGGTTATTGCCATTTTATTTTTAAATGTTGCCTTTTACTTGTCGGTTTGCTGAACATTTGTTTATGCCAAATGAAATCAGTGCAGAAAATAAATGCCAAAGAATAACCAATATTGGGGGGTGAACTCCATGTTTTTCCCAGTATAAAATTTGAACTCATTTATCATTTTACATTTTCTGGTTTTTATATCTTGTTCAAGCAATTCCTTACGGAAGGAATTCTGCCCGACTCTAAAAAATGTGCACACTGCGGCGAAAACATAAATGGCGGTTGATCAATTTTAGTGGATAAAACACAAAATATTAAGTTTTTAAAAAAAAAATCAAGTCCGTATTGGTCTTATTTATGAACTTTGTACTGGCTTCGTCGGGTGAGAGTCAATGAACCTCCGGTGGCTCTGCACTGTTTTGTGCACATGTGCGTAGTTTCACCCCATCCAAACATTTAAAATACATTGAATGCATCCATCCAGGGTTGCACGGATCTCATCAGTGAACAAGCGCATGCTGCAAGGAATGCATCTGCATCTTTGTCTGACTATGGGCTTAAAAAGGGAGAACGTCACAACCCCCTTTTCTACCAACAAGTCCAGGAACATTTAGTTCCTGGTAATAAAGTTCCTGTGGCTCAGGTGGTTTGCATCTCTCCCACAACTCATAGTTCTTGATAATTTATCCAAATGACAATGATGATGTATCAGTGGGAGGTCTTGTGTTACTTTGTTACTCATTACTGACACCCTATGGCTGTTAAGCATCATTGCAGTTACAAAATAATTCAGGGAACTCTTATAATATTATGGTGTATCTTAGTCTAATTTGAATATGTATTGGATAACTTTAATATAAACAGTCATTATTCAAATATGTCAACATGAAAGTCAGAGTGAAAGTGTTGTTGCTTAATGCTTATGTGTAGGGATTTTGTCTCTTCAAACATAATCTTTTTTAAATTTGATTTAGAAACAGAAATTGTATTTAAAAAAAGTAAAAAGGGGAATGTCGGAATATACTAGCAGGATAAATGTCATTTTGGGTAAAAAAACAAACACGTAAATCATGCAATAAATAGCCACTCTGATTCCAGGGCCCCTTTAATTCTTTTCGGGATCCAGATTATAATGGAAGCAAAAAGTACCCACGATGAAACTATCTCTAAATGCAAAATGAAAAACTTGTAAACATATTTCACTTGAAGGATTCCTATTCTATCAATGACATTATGTTGCGATGGCCCCCAGTGGTCTGCATCAATATGTTAGGGTCCCACAACAGGTGTTCCATCAGACGCACACGATAGCCTGTGTGTGCTAACTTCAGCTCGCTTCCAGAAACGTCTGTGACTATGTCAGAAATGAAATCGGGCATCAGCCGCAACGTGATTCCTTTTTAAATGCTCGTTTATCACTGTTGTGCGGCTAACGGGAGGCTTACATCGTAGGACGTAATTTTGGGAAATGTCCCCATGGTCCGGTCCAAATCGGGGTCGCACGCATTGCTCCGTGTGCGGCAGGCACAAGTCAAGGTAGCACGGTAAAAACAATATAAGACAAAGTCGCCGCATGAGCTTTGACTTGACCAAACCAAATGTGTGTTTGTCTTTTTGTGTCCTGCAGACGCCAGTGAAAACGATCTCCGTTCTGTGAAAGAGGGGCCAGACTTGACTCAGATCAAAAAGGAGGAGGAGGAGGAGGAGATCAACAAGTCACCAGTGAACGTTGTCCCTATAAAGACTGAAGATGAAAACAAGGATGAGAGTGAGGACAACAGAGGGGCGGAGCCTACAAGCAGCAGTTCAAGTCATCACGTGACAAAAGAAGGTGATGAAGACCACTGGGGACCATCACAAGTACATAATGAGGACACATTATCAGACACTCATGACGATGATGATGATGATGGGCAAGCTAAAAGTGAAAGGGCATGTCACACTGACTCATTCACTTCAAAGCTGTCTTTAAAAGGGTACAGAAAAACACACAGTGGTGAAAAACCTTTTTCTTGTTCAGTTTGTGGGAAATGCTTCTCTCGAAAGTTTGATTTAACAATCCACACAAGAATGCACAGTGGAGAAAAACCTTTTTCCTGCTCGGTTTGTGGCAAAAGGTTCTCTGTAAAGTCACATTTAACAAGGCACACAAGAACGCACAGTAGAGAAAAACATTTTTCCTGCTCGGTTTGTGGCAAAAGCTTCCTGCATAAGTCAACGTTTACAATCCACACAAGAACACACACTGGAGAAAAACCTTTTTCCTGCTCAGTTTGTGGAAAATGCTTCTCTCAAAAGGGAAATTTAACAGAACACACAAGAACACACAGTGGTGAAAAACCTTTTTCCTGCTCAGTTTGTGGCAAAAGCTTTTCTCTAAAGTTCCGATTAACAGAGCATGCAAGAACACACACTGAAGAACCTCTTTCTTGCTCATTTTGTGGTAAAATCTTCTCCCATAAGTCACATTTAACAGAACACACAAGAACACACAGTGGTGAAAATCCTTTTTCCTGCTCAGTTTGCGGAAAAAGTTTCTCTCAAAAGGCAAGTTTAACAAGACACACAAGAACTCACAGTGGAGAAAAACCTTTTTCCTGCTCAGTTTGTGGAAAATGCTTCTCTGAAAAGTCAACGTTAACAAGACACACAAGAACACACAGTGGAGAAAAACCTTTTTCCTGCTCAGTATGTGGAAAATGCTTCTCTGAAAAGTCACATTTACGATACCACACAAGAACACACAGTGGAGATAAGCCATTCAGTTGCAGCGTTTGTGCTAAAAAATTCACCACTAAACAGCAGGCTGAGAGACACGATTGTGATGGAGAGAATATAGGGCTGGGCAATATGACCTAAAATCAATATCGCAATAAAATGAGCAATTTTATCTCAATAACGATGAATCACAATAAATTTCAGTCCGCGGACCAAAATCAAAATAAATGCAGGAAATACATAACTGTTTTCTTTATTGACCAAGTGGTACACATTACTTTCAATGGAAAATAAAAGTACAAAAATCATGTGTAGAAGCCTTCCAAATATCTTACTTTGCATGACTTGAACAATGTCACAAAGAACAGGAGAAAAAGGGTACTTCTCGCAAAATCTTCTCTGCAAATAGATTGTGCCAAGATGCTGTAATGCCATGTGCAAAGGCGCTAGTCGCCTGTCAACAAAATGCTGAATAAAATGAAAAAAAATGTCAATGGAATGCCAATGCCAAATAAACAAGTGTACTTCATCAGGAAAATGCGCCGTCTCGAGTACTCCGGTGCGCGGTCGCCTCTTGTCGTCTATGTCATGCACAGTCGGGGTCAAACAGGGGTCCATGTCGCGTCTCGACCACAAGTCGGATGTGGATGCAAAACGCTTGACATGTCTCCGCTCCCGTCCCGATGTTGTCCATATCGGGAAGTACGGTTTGCAACAAATATTTTCGTACCTCTTGTCGACTACTTTTATGAGGCGTTTAAATCTTGTGCGCACTGTCGCTCGAGGAGCTACATCTTTAGCAATGTGCTAGGCCAGTGTTTTTCAACCTTTTTTGAGCCAAGGCACATTTTTTTCATTGAAAAAATCCCGCGGCACACTACCAGCTGAAAATGTGAAAAAAAGTGTTTTTTTAACATTGAAAAATGACCTATTAAAAGTCTTGAATATGAATCAAATAAACAAAGAATAAAGTATCGTAAAATCTTTCACATTTATACTCAGTGTGAAACCTGTGCCTGTTTGGATGAACACAGAGCTGATATATTGGCAGGAATCAAAGTATTAATTCCTCTGCCACGAGTGAGACTTTTTTTTGATTTAGCCACAAGTTCAGCGACGTGGTAGCTAGTGTGGTGTGATCTGTGTGTATGTACCGGGTGGTGATGGTTTAACCCAGACACCCCCTTTATGTTGTGGTATGGTCCATTGGCCTGAGCTGGGACAATGGGCGGGCGCTACGCAGTTCAGTGTGGGGTTGAGCGTATGTCAATAAAGCCGACAGTATCGGACCTCGCTGTAGTGGCATCCTTATTTGCAGGATTAAAAACACAACAGCTAGCTTTAAGGGCTCTCTCGCTTACCTTTGCGGTTTTTCTCATGAAAGTTGCTTGTTTCTCCGTGTGTTCACTCAGGCGAACAAAATACGCCACATTTTTGTTTTGAAGTAAAGGGCGTTTCGTTTGGAGATGGCGTTTAAGCGTGCTTGGGACCAGAGCGCCGTTGGAGAGCTTTTCACCACATACCAAGCACAACGGAGTCGGTGTCGTTGCATCTCCGGTAAAAGTAAATCCAGATGAAAGATAGCTTTCGCTGTATTGCCTCACGGCAGAAACTTTGCAGGTCATCTTTGCTTTTTTTTTTTTTTTTAACCTCCACTCATACTAGGGCCTTCATCTAGGTCTGGGTTTTGTCCAGGGTCCAGTTCAGAGTCATCATTTTTTTCTCTTCAAAAACATATCCATTACTTTCGCCGTCGTTCTGTTATCCACTTTTTTTATTCTGCTATCCACTTCTCGCTTGTCTCCAAGCACAAGGCAATTCACTACCTGCTGCTGCTGCCGCCACCTACTGGTTTGGAAGAGTACTACATTTTACTACTCAACTCTGCAGGCGCTAGACCGCACAGGTACACAAATTGAATAATTTCCCACGGCACACCTGACAATATCTCACGGCACACTGGTGTGCCGCGGCACAGTGGTTGAAAAACACTGCTAGGCTATCGCGTCCACCTCTTAGACGTTCTCTCGTATGGTGTCGCCTCCGTTATGGGCTGTTGTCACTGGTCCAACCTTGCTTCTCACTTTGAACTTTTAGCACAAGCTCCAAGTCAACAGCATGGTTGTGTTGTGGGTGGTGAAAAAGAAAAGGTTGGACGCGCTGTTTCCATACCTGTCAACCTCGGACAGTGACTCCCCTTATGAACCAGTGTAGTTCCCCTTATAAATGGATAAAAAACCTTATAAACACAATCACTATTAAGTATTTAGCAAGAAAGACAATGTAATGGAAAATAATAAAGGCAGTATGCATAACATTCTTGCATTGTACTTCCAGGCCCAGCATGTATTCAAATAAACAATTTCACCTTTATTTTCATAGTCAGTGTTAACGTTCAATGTTTTTTATTATATTCCGATGTGCATGATTTTGCTGACATAATCTGCTCCCGAGATGGTTTAACTTTGAAGCATAGGTCATCATGGCTGCCAGGATGGCCGAGTGGTCTAAGGCGCCGCGTTCCGGACCCAGTCTCCCCAGGAGGCCTGGGTTCGAATCTCGTGGCTGCCAGGATGGCCGAGTGGTCTAAGGCGCCGCGTTCAGGACCCAGTCTCCCCAGGAGGCCTGGGTTCGAATCTCGAATTTCCCCATTGTGGGACTAATAAAGGCATTATTATTATTATTATTATTATCACAGTTTAACTTCACCTGGAGTAGAGCTGTAAGAGTGTCAGTGCCCATTGTCTTTCTATATTCGGTGTGAATCTTTCTGACGTTGCTGAACACTCGCTCACTGTCAGCATTGCTATGAGGCAGGCACAAGAGCACTTGGTAGAGCTGTCGGATGAGGGGGAAACGTATCGAAAAAATAAACGCGCGGCTGAGCATAACTTTCGCTAGTTCGCTGCGCCAATCGTCGTCAGGGACCAGCGAGACGAGACGAGACGAGACATTTTTTATCCGAAAAGCGTCAGTCGATACCGGTTGGATCCGAATGGCGAGTCGATATCGGTCTGGACTGAAACGTCATTGGGATTTTTTTTTGTTTAACTTTTTTGTGGTTTCCCGTATAAAAGTCGTTATACGCCGTATGTGATTAGAAATTGTCAAAAAAAACGTATAAAATACGGGGAAACCGTATAAGTTGACAGGTATGTGTTTCAGGTGCTTACGACACACTTTGTAGTTTGTGTTCTTTTGCTCAAACATAGTCTTTTTGGAACCCAAAACATTTCTTAACGACAGATGTCGGAATTTCTTTTCCGGACAAGCGAGTCAGGAACAATTTCAACGAACATTACGTCGTCTTCAGCTGTGTCAGCTGCTTCTGGATTTGAATCGACAGCTACGACCACGTCGTCAGTTTTCTTTCTTGTTCAGCTGGGTGGAGTCACGTGACTACAGCCGCTCAAGCCGTCTTACAGGGGCATGAACATAGCTGCAGACAGAAAGGACTTCTTTTTTTTTTTAACACCGAATTAAATTTATTAAATTTCGATGACGGTAAATTTTCGTTTTATTGCCCAGCCCTACGAGAATAGCAGCGATCCTTGAAGCTTAAAAAGACAACAAAAAAAAACCTGAAGGAACTGACTCTTCGTGGTAAGATGTAAATGTGATTTAGAAAATCTGATGTATTGAATTTTGCAAAGCTTTTTTATTGACATTAAGCCAATGTGATCAGTGCCAGAAGAACCAACGTGTCTGAGTGATGATTTTTTTTTGTGTTTACATCAAACATTTAAATGAAATTAATTGCCTTTGACTGGAACAACATTTGTTAACGTTATGCTTTTCAGTTGTCTTTTAAATCGTACCTAATGGAAAAGGTGTGAGAAGAAACGGTGCTTATGAAATCGGTATCTTCCACAATCATCAATAAAATCACTTGTTCCACTTGCTCAACTGGCCTTCATTACGCTGTGTGAAAAGGTGAAAAACTGAACTAGAAGTTGAACGATAAAAAGAACCAGACAGAGAAACGTAAATAGTCTCAGTTTCTCTCAATGGCTTTAGTATGTCAGGAGTTGGCAACTTGATGGCGACTGGAGTCAGCGTTTATTTGTCACCACGGACGAGATGATTCGCATCACGCTGTTCGTTGCTGCTGCTGTCTTAATTAAACCCTGGAGGTCACCTGCCAGCGTCCGAGAATTTCACCGGCGGATATTCAGCTAGCCCACGTCTGACCCCAGATTGTTGTGGAATTTTCAGCAGTAAGGGAAGATCAATGAGATAGTCTGGAAAATAAATTGTCTTTTGAGTCAGTCTGCAGAGTGATCTCAGTGAGAGAAGTGCGTGGGAAGATACTGATGCACACAGGAAGATGAAGATTTATTTGACAGGAATTGCGTAATCTTAAAACAAAAAGATACTTTTTCTGCGTTGAGCCTACTTATCAGTCAAGGTCGTGTTGTTTTGGCTTCACAAAGAATCCTCGAGTACAAGAAGCGAAAGGCACTTCCTTCAAAAGCAGGTGGCCACAATAAATAACAAAAACCTTACTTGCAAAATAATTGTCCATAATATTAAAATTGAACAAAGTAGTGACACAAATATTGAAAAAGTAAATAATGTCACGATTAAACATTGAATACTAAATTATTACTAAAACAGTTCAATGAATCTTGAAATAAATAATGAATCACCGTAGTTTAATGAATACTGAAACGAATAATGAAATATTTAAGTTTGTTAAGTTATAAACACTTAAATCATTTTTTAAGACTCTAACATTTAGAGAATAAAACAGTGATGTATTTTAATTTAAAATTCGCAACCACGTCGCTGGCGAAAAACCCTGTAAAAAGGCAAATATGTTGATATAAAGTTTCACTTTATCATGTCAACTGTTAATAATAGAGAAATACATTTGGAATACTGTCCAACCAACAACATGGTGTCAGATGTGAAAACAAAACCAGTGTGGCAGTTGAAATGAGCACACACGACTGACTGTGAACACGTCTTTATTCCAAGACTGCCAACAACAGAATAACGCACAATCACAAATTCGCGCCAACAAACATTCACATGAAGACGCCCCCAAACGGGATGCCTGCTGGGTGAGAGGCATGGTCCTAATGTCCGCCACACCAGCAACAAAAGTAAAATTCAATACATGTCTCAAGTTCATATTTGGGAACTAAAATATTTGTTCATGTGCATCTTAGGTTTTTCTCTATGTTGAGAAGAAGATAACAATGATTTGCATCGCAAATGGCGACATCTGTCGGTGAGTTGGTGACAGTGCTCCACACAGCCAGCAGCCAATCATATCACAGCGGGGTGTGTCCTGATCTTCCGCTTTCGTGAGGAACAGGAAATCCTTTCAGTGGGACTTTGAAAAACGATGCCATCTTTCTTTCATCTCGTCGAACAAAGAGAAGCACACGAGTTATCGCCAAGCAGAGACCAAGTGCGGATTTGTTGAGATTGGCGTTTGAAAATGTGTGCAAGAACGACACCCAAGTGCAAAGAAGAACTTTGTGGAATAAAAGAAGAGAACGAAGCAGGTTTGTACACGTCTTACTCTCATTTGCTTTGTAAAGAACGACTTTCTATCGTTAAAAATATGCATCCCAACATTAAGTTGTTTGGGGAAATCGTTCAAGGTTATTGCCGTTTTATTTTTGAATGTTGCCTTTTATTTGCTAGTTTGCTGAACATTTGTTTATGCCAAATGAAATCAGTGCAGAAAATAAATGCCAAAGAAAAAACAATAGTGGGGGGTGAACTCCATGTTTTTTTCCCAGTTTAAAATTTGAACTGATTATTTAACATTTTACATATTCCGGTTTTTAAATGGTGTGAAACAAATTAAGTTTGTCCACTGTTGGAGTTGAGCCACCGAGAAAATGAGAAACATTTTGTAAATTAATCTTCAAAGCCAAATTACTCCAATGCCTGTTCGTTTTTGTACTCAAGAAGAATAGGGTCAAATAAAGACTCAACAACAGCTGATTAGGGTTGCGATATTTTAGTTTCTAAGATTTCTGGAGTTCAGGAAATAGTATCTGGGCGGCTTTTTCTTAATCTGACGAGAAACTGTACTCAGACGAGTACAATCGAAAAATGGCGCGCTGATCTCAGCCCAGCCTCACATTTTATAGGAGGTTTTCTTTGTCAAGGGTCATGTAGGTTGAATCGGTCGTCCTTGCTCCCTCCCACTTCCACGTCCAAGGCTGACCTTCTCAGGCAGGCGGCAGTCTCTCCGTCTCTCCTGCTCACATTCCCCTGTAATCTTGTCAGTGTACAGATTGTGTGGTGTATGTTTTCTCAGATCAAATTGTTGTGTTTTTGGTGTTCCTGATCGCGTCCCTGTGACGTCCTCCCCGGCCCAACTTGATATGTTTGTATCTTCTATGGCCTGTGTGGAGAATGTGTTTTATTGTATTTGTCCATGAAGTGCTATCTGGTTAGTCATCAGTTTGACCTGAGCAGACTGAATCTGTTTGTTCTGAATGAGAGTGTGGGTCATGAAAATACAATGTGTGCAAGTTTGAGGTCTTGCATTTAAACTAAGTCATAGAAATTAAGCATATGAATGCATCAGTAAACACCATGACTACAATCCCAGTCAATCTTATCGATGCACTGTACTTCTACTTTCATTTGATAAATGCTTTTTGTTTAATCAATGTTTAACATATTCAGTAAATATGAACCTGCTAAATTAAATAATTGACCTTCTGTCCCGTAAGTGCTTAATATAATGCCAGCAATCGTAATACAATCCTTCAATATTCATGTCCGGTGTGGCCATTCCCTATAAGAAGGGAAGGCCGGAGAGAGGGGACACCTTTCCCTTTTTTCTTTTTGGGAAGACTTCTTTTGACATCAGCATGTGACGAGAATAAAATCTCTTTCTCACCAAAATGGCTGTGTCAGAGAATTTTTTTCCATCACCAATTCTGTCATGCTCGGCGACCTGTCCGGAGGGAAGCTGAGCCAGACCCACACATCAACAACAAAATATACCACATTTTTGGCATTTTGCTCCATTGAGGGTCTCAGGGTGCTGGGGCGCAGGCGTTCAACAGCCGGCCGGCTGAACTTTCGGTGAGATGCTTTTACTCACAATGGGTGTTGTGCACCTGTGTCCAAGCGGTCGGGGCTTTTGGGGTCGTTAAAGAAAGCTTGTGCGTGTGGGTCTGCTGGCTGATTGGTCATGGAAAATGTCCCTGTGTTAGTTTCAATTATTGTTTAAACAAGAGGCCTCCATAATGATTAAGACATTAAAAGATGTCAAAGTAACCACACTATGAAAGAACATTAGAAAAAGTATAAAAAAAATAAATAAATAAATGAAAAAAAATATGATGATAGGAACTAAGTAAATGGGGACGAGTGTGGGAGAAATGTGCAGAAGATAAAGGAAAGAAAGGTCTAGTGCTTAAAGAGATGAGAAATAAGAAGTGTACAATTATAGCTATAGACAACATAGTCGTGAATAAGCTCAGTTTGAGCACAGACCCTGGCCAGGGTGTAAATTTTAGCAGGAAAATTATGAGCTGGAAATAGAAATAATGAAGAGAAGCGCGCTTCCACGTATCGTATCGTATTGGGCACTTTGTGGCATGGAACACAGTAAGGATCGAGGCGTACCGTTGTGTGGAGGGCCCGACGGTTTCGCTGGTACGTAGCAAGAGTAAGGAATTAAGTCTGGGCCGGTTCGACTCCGCTGTTCAGATACGTTCCCTGTGATTAATCGTGTTCTGGTCAAGGCCACGCAAAATCAAAAACCTGGCTGCGGTCCGCCCCGTATTGGCACAGGATGTACGCAGGGGTTTGTGAAGAGATGAGATGAAAGTACGTGGAAGTTCGGCCTAATAAGGGGGGTTGCTGCTTCGTTTGTTTTTATTGTTATTTGTGTTGACACATGTGGGGCATGTGTCAAAGGGGGGAGATAGGTGCAGTATTTTGTTCTCATAATTGTTTTTTTGCATGTAAGGATTTTTAATATGACATGTCAACAATGATCATGCAGAGGTTAAAGAGTTGAAGATTGGGCCCAGCAGGAAGAATGCAAGCAGAGCGCTGTGGTCTCACCTCCATCTACTCTGGGACCAGTAAGTCAGGCAGCCCCCACGCAGGAGATAAGGGGTGATAGTTATAAACCAGTGCCAGTCCCTCCTTTGTAGAAAGAAATGCCCCTTCTAAAACCCAAATGTTATTGCATTAATATTCCGTTTTATCAGTTCAACTAACGCGTGTGCGTCCTAGTGTGCATTGAAAGATGCAGCATAAAAAATGTTCAAAAATTTGGATAATAACTAAAGCAAAATTAGAATGAGAAAGATAATTGGCTACATAATCATTGGGGTGAAATTAATCTTCATTGCAAGAAGCGGTCATATAAATAGAGAAATCTAAGATCATAAAAGGATGAATGCATGTTCCGTGGAATGTGATTTGTCAACACGGAAAAGCCCTGAGTGATGAAAACGTTAACATATGGTTCAGGAACAGGTCTCTTTGACGGCAAAAGTCTGACTATGGTAAACAATTGATAATTAGACCTCAATGAAGTGATTGTGCAGTTGAAAAAGTTCATATATTGACTGTGCAAAGCTAAAGTGAGAAACTAGGATTAACTATTTGGCAAACACTAGAACGTATTCAGTCTCGAGGAAGACTGAACGCAGTAAAATTGCAATAAGAAGAACAATAAACCAGCCCAGAGTGTTACAATGTCCTGGAAACAAAAGTTTGGGATTGCGTGTCCTGATCTTCCGCTTTCGTGAGGAACAGGAAATCCTTTCAGTGGGACTTTGAAAAACGATGCCATCTTTCTTTCATCTCGTCGAACAAAGAGAAGCACACGAGTTATCGCCAAGCAGAGACCAAGTGCGGATTTGTTGAGATTGGCGTTTGAAAATGTGTGCAAGAACGACACCCAAGTGCAAAGAAGAACTTTGTGGAATAAAAGAAGAGAACGAAGCAGGTTTGTACACGTCTTACTCTCATTTGCTTTGTAAAGAACGACTTTCTATCGTTAAAAATATGCATCCCAACATTAAGTTGTTTGGGGAAATCGTTCAAGGTTATTGCCGTTTTATTTTTGAATGTTGCCTTTTATTTGCTAGTTTGCTGAACATTTGTTTATGCCAAATGAAATCAGTGCAGAAAATAAATGCCAAAGAAAAAACAATAGTGGGGGGTGAACTCCATGTTTTTTTCCCAGTTTAAAATTTGAACTGATTATTTAACATTTTACATATTCCGGTTTTTAAATGGTGTGAAACAAATTAAGTTTGTCCACTGTTGGAGTTGAGCCACCGAGAAAATGAGAAACATTTTGTAAATTAATCTTCAAAGCCAAATTACTCCAATGCCTGTTCGTTTTTGTACTCAAGAAGAATAGGGTCAAATAAAGACTCAACAACAGCTGATTAGGGTTGCGATATTTTAGTTTCTAAGATTTCTGGAGTTCAGGAAATAGTATCTGGGCGGCTTTTTCTTAATCTGACGAGAAACTGTACTCAGACGAGTACAATCGAAAAATGGCGCGCTGATCTCAGCCCAGCCTCACATTTTATAGGAGGTTTTCTTTGTCAAGGGTCATGTAGGTTGAATCGGTCGTCCTTGCTCCCTCCCACTTCCACGTCCAAGGCTGACCTTCTCAGGCAGGCGGCAGTCTCTCCGTCTCTCCTGCTCACATTCCCCTGTAATCTTGTCAGTGTACAGATTGTGTGGTGTATGTTTTCTCAGATCAAATTGTTGTGTTTTTGGTGTTCCTGATCGCGTCCCTGTGACGTCCTCCCCGGCCCAACTTGATATGTTTGTATCTTCTATGGCCTGTGTGGAGAATGTGTTTTATTGTATTTGTCCATGAAGTGCTATCTGGTTAGTCATCAGTTTGACCTGAGCAGACTGAATCTGTTTGTTCTGAATGAGAGTGTGGGTCATGAAAATACAATGTGTGCAAGTTTGAGGTCTTGCATTTAAACTAAGTCATAGAAATTAAGCATATGAATGCATCAGTAAACACCATGACTACAATCCCAGTCAATCTTATCGATGCACTGTACTTCTACTTTCATTTGATAAATGCTTTTTGTTTAATCAATGTTTAACATATTCAGTAAATATGAACCTGCTAAATTAAATAATTGACCTTCTGTCCCGTAAGTGCTTAATATAATGCCAGCAATCGTAATACAATCCTTCAATATTCATGTCCGGTGTGGCCATTCCCTATAAGAAGGGAAGGCCGGAGAGAGGGGACACCTTTCCCTTTTTTCTTTTTGGGAAGACTTCTTTTGACATCAGCATGTGACGAGAATAAAATCTCTTTCTCACCAAAATGGCTGTGTCAGAGAATTTTTTTCCATCACCAATTCTGTCATGCTCGGCGACCTGTCCGGAGGGAAGCTGAGCCAGACCCACACATCAACAACAAAATATACCACATTTTTGGCATTTTGCTCCATTGAGGGTCTCAGGGTGCTGGGGCGCAGGCGTTCAACAGCCGGCCGGCTGAACTTTCGGTGAGATGCTTTTACTCACAATGGGTGTTGTGCACCTGTGTCCAAGCGGTCGGGGCTTTTGGGGTCGTTAAAGAAAGCTTGTGCGTGTGGGTCTGCTGGCTGATTGGTCATGGAAAATGTCCCTGTGTTAGTTTCAATTATTGTTTAAACAAGAGGCCTCCATAATGATTAAGACATTAAAAGATGTCAAAGTAACCACACTATGAAAGAACATTAGAAAAAGTATAAAAAAAATAAATAAATAAATGAAAAAAAATATGATGATAGGAACTAAGTAAATGGGGACGAGTGTGGGAGAAATGTGCAGAAGATAAAGGAAAGAAAGGTCTAGTGCTTAAAGAGATGAGAAATAAGAAGTGTACAATTATAGCTATAGACAACATAGTCGTGAATAAGCTCAGTTTGAGCACAGACCCTGGCCAGGGTGTAAATTTTAGCAGGAAAATTATGAGCTGGAAATAGAAATAATGAAGAGAAGCGCGCTTCCACGTATCGTATCGTATTGGGCACTTTGTGGCATGGAACACAGTAAGGATCGAGGCGTACCGTTGTGTGGAGGGCCCGACGGTTTCGCTGGTACGTAGCAAGAGTAAGGAATTAAGTCTGGGCCGGTTCGACTCCGCTGTTCAGATACGTTCCCTGTGATTAATCGTGTTCTGGTCAAGGCCACGCAAAATCAAAAACCTGGCTGCGGTCCGCCCCGTATTGGCACAGGATGTACGCAGGGGTTTGTGAAGAGATGAGATGAAAGTACGTGGAAGTTCGGCCTAATAAGGGGGGTTGCTGCTTCGTTTGTTTTTATTGTTATTTGTGTTGACACATGTGGGGCATGTGTCAAAGGGGGGAGATAGGTGCAGTATTTTGTTCTCATAATTGTTTTTTTGCATGTAAGGATTTTTAATATGACATGTCAACAATGATCATGCAGAGGTTAAAGAGTTGAAGATTGGGCCCAGCAGGAAGAATGCAAGCAGAGCGCTGTGGTCTCACCTCCATCTACTCTGGGACCAGTAAGTCAGGCAGCCCCCACGCAGGAGATAAGGGGTGATAGTTATAAACCAGTGCCAGTCCCTCCTTTGTAGAAAGAAATGCCCCTTCTAAAACCCAAATGTTATTGCATTAATATTCCGTTTTATCAGTTCAACTAACGCGTGTGCGTCCTAGTGTGCATTGAAAGATGCAGCATAAAAAATGTTCAAAAATTTGGATAATAACTAAAGCAAAATTAGAATGAGAAAGATAATTGGCTACATAATCATTGGGGTGAAATTAATCTTCATTGCAAGAAGCGGTCATATAAATAGAGAAATCTAAGATCATAAAAGGATGAATGCATGTTCCGTGGAATGTGATTTGTCAACACGGAAAAGCCCTGAGTGATGAAAACGTTAACATATGGTTCAGGAACAGGTCTCTTTGACGGCAAAAGTCTGACTATGGTAAACAATTGATAATTAGACCTCAATGAAGTGATTGTGCAGTTGAAAAAGTTCATATATTGACTGTGCAAAGCTAAAGTGAGAAACTAGGATTAACTATTTGGCAAACACTAGAACGTATTCAGTCTCGAGGAAGACTGAACGCAGTAAAATTGCAATAAGAAGAACAATAAACCAGCCCAGAGTGTTACAATGTCCTGGAAACAAAAGTTTGGGATTGCCCCTGACGGTGAAATTCCTCTCTGAACTCCTCCTTTTTGCCCCCGGCAGCAACTCATGAAACAGGGAAACTGATAAGAGATACAATTTTGTTGAAACAGAACATGCAAGGTTAAAGGTCATGCAAAACAAAAAAAAAAACATCTGATGTTCCATACTTCAGTTTGGCGACGGATGTACTACGGTAATTCAATTAATGGAACGACATTTTGAGATGGAAATGACTGAATTATCATGTTATGAGGGGACTTTTCATATAC
This sequence comes from Idiotropiscis lumnitzeri, assembly GCF_059441095.1. Lineage (NCBI taxonomy): Eukaryota > Metazoa > Chordata > Actinopteri > Syngnathiformes > Syngnathidae > Idiotropiscis > Idiotropiscis lumnitzeri. The sequence continues at coordinate 32,001,791 of NC_142392.1, read as the reverse complement.
AGTTAATTAATATAAATTAAATTAGAAATTTTTAGTCTGCGGATATTCCACTTCAAATTATACTGACTCATTGGTTGAGGAAAACGGGGTTATATTAGTTCAGTGGTTCTCAATTATTTCCTGTCACGCCCCCCCTACCAAGAAGAAAATAAATTCGCGCCCCCCCCCACTACAGTTTTTTTACATTTCGTACTCATGTACATGTTCTTTGTATATTAATGTTGGATTGTCAATAAAATATCCCTTAACAAAGATAAATCGAAAAAAAATCTATCATTTTGAGAACGACTATTGTGAGGATCTCGAAACTCAGCACTCTGTGGTGCGAATATTGATGCGATGATAAATATTTACTATACGTTTTTGTTTAGTTTTTTTTTACTTTATTAACATGAACAAACCAAACAGTTATTAATACATAGATAAGCTAGAAAAGACAAAAAGAGCCAGGGGGATTTCAAACAAAAATTCTATATAAATAACATAAAGCACCAGTTTGAATATATTGACTATACATTTTTTTTTATTTTTATAATCCGTTTGACGTCAAACGGCTTCGTTGTGATGACGTCAGCCATTTCCGTGTTCCAGCCTGAGAGCGTCTGCTAAATTGCTAACGTAGCCATCGTCTTATTTTTTTGGATACGTCATGGTTGCAATACAACATTTCTGTTCATAGCTGCTGGCTCTCCGCCCGAACGCGGTTTGAGTCAGACTTCTTTTAAAAGTTGAGCGTCCATCGAAGCAATTAATTTTAGCGATTAGCGCGCTTAGCGCCTCCTTGCTCGCTCAGCTGCAGCGCAAGATAGCTTGGCGCGGGGCATTTAAGGAGCGGCGAAAGAAATCACTTCCGGGTCAACGAGCGATGGGGCGACGCTTTTTTTTTTAATCAGTACTGCGTGACAGGGCAACATGTTTTTTTAAAACCAGTACTGCGTGAACTCGGGGCACAAACAAAATTGACGAGCTCAAACTTGTTGCCTGAGATCGACTTTTTTGGTCCCAAAACCATGCAAATCATGTTCCCCAGGGTCCCACGCGCCCCCCTCAGCATCACACCGCGCCCCATTATTTGAGAATCACTGTATTAGTTGGTTAAAAAAGAGGAGCTAAATTATAGTTGACGTGTTCATGGGGATTGAATATGAATCATAAACAGAAGACAAAACCAATTGGCATTTGTAAAATATATGTAAAATATTAAGTTTGTGAGCTCTTATGGGAGACGAGGCGAGACGCGAATGGATTGAAGCTTCCGCCAGTGACCCGTCCAATAGTGTCACCACCACTCAGCTGTGCCGGGTGGCCGTCCTCGAAGGCGTGCGCCTCCCAGTTACTGACATCAAGCGTAACAGTCCGTCAATGAGAAACTGCTAATCAGTATGAGTAGAACCCCCGTTTTTGCATCGATGAAAGAAAATATTGTATTGGATGTAGAATAAGAATTGTTACACTTGCGGGTCCAGGCCGCCAAGAGTGCTAATTCACCGGGAAAGGAAAAAAGAATATGGGGGGGGGGGGAATAAAACCCGGGAAGCAGCTAATGCAGCATCCGACGCATGCAGCTCCCATTGCGTCTGCTCTTTCCGTTTCCGCTGCTCCTTGGCCAGGTTCTGGTGACGCAGTGCCCACAGCAGGCTTGTTGTCCGCACCGGCCGGTCAACAAGGTCACGTAACAGAAGTAGGGGTGGTTATAGACATGGGTTGTGAGTGGGACGTGCTTTTGCTGTGGGGTCACTGGGTGATGAGTGGTCCAAACCGAGCCACTTCCTGAAATGTGCCATCCTGTGGTCCAGCGCCATGCCTGTCACAAAGAGCTCCTCTAGCACGGGGGCGCCATCGCTACCCCCTCCTCCGACAACGCTTCGATGGCTTCCAAACGCACAGTTGACGCCTCAACCCGATTGGGACCCCATTCCACGATAGGGGTGCCCGCGGAGCCTCAGCATTCAAGGACCGGCAAGTCTTGGCATTCCGGTGACGATTGATGGACAACAGTTTTTGATGGTGGAACAAGATATTCCACGCTTTGCAAGCTTCTTCTGCATATCCCAGTGAGCAACAACACTGTTACGCTTGTAGGATTCTTGAGATTGGCCGAGTCACTGCCATGGACCGAACCCGCACCTGTGAAACAAACACTGGAATTCGAGTGGGACTGAATTTCCAGAAGGGACTGAATTTGACTGTGCACATCCGGCGGGGGAAGCATATGTTGTCCTCCGTTCCAGTCGACTGGTTAGCTCTGAGACCAGGGTCTCCATCCTCCCGCGGGTGGTCCGTCCTGTTCCTGCTCTGGTCTGCGCGGTGTAGCCGCCTCCACCCTTTCAAACCACCAATTGGTCCTTTGCATTGAACACTGAGTTCTGATGATTTGGTTTGTCAGGATGCATTCACCCAATTTCGAGGGTCAGAAGTGCATCTGGCATTAGGATTTTGTATTTGTGACGTCTACCGGTGCTGCCTTGCATGTGTGCCTTGCCCCAGAGCAGAGGAAACTGTATGAATTGTCTATGTTCGCTGAGCCACAAATCACATTAACTATGGGTGCGCATCATCATAGTCTAGATTTCGGCCCATTGGTGAAGACGGTTGGCAGAGTTAATTTTAGATGTAGAATACTCCATGTCACGAGCAGGGTGTGGTGTTTCAGCACCCATTACGAATTCCTCTGTTATGGAACATTTTCAGAATTTCTCGACACTACGGTAGATAGTGAATGGGTCACTCTGAAGCGAAAGCTCTGTTTGCGTCTCTGCCAGAGGGGTTGTGGACCCGGGGTCTGACTGATGTGCTCTGCTCCACAGCTTCTCCAATTTGTTTTTGCTATATCTGCAAAAGTTTTTATATTATCGCGAAAGAAATTAAGTTTGTCATGTCATCATGTTTCAAAACTATGCTTACGGGTTAATAGAAGGTCACAAAAACATGGACCTCTTACACAGGAAAACGTGAGTTCAGTGGTAACAGAGTTGTGTCTATGCTGGCAGTTTAGCCGGAAGCCACAAAAACAGATGCACGTCTTGAACCGTGTTTGACAGAAAACCGTTTAGCTCGCATTGAACAGAAGTGTGATAAAGTCAAAGTGTTCATGTTTTTCCATTCTTTATGAGTTTGCATATACAAATTACTTTGCTGTGCTTCAATAAAACGCGGCACAGGAGCGGGAAAGCTTTTCTCTTTGCCGGACTGCTCCTCGCAAGTGACAAAGACAATCTTGGCTGGGTTATTCATTTGTGCAGGCTTGTCTCGTTTTTGACAACCTCTCTGACATATCTAGTTCAAGCAATTCCTTATGGAATGATTCAACCTGACTCTAAAACCTGTGCACACTGCGGCAATAAGATCAATGGAGGTTGATCAATGTTCGTGAATAAAACACAAATGATTACGTTTTTTTTTAAATCAAGTACGTATTGGTCTTATTTATGAAATTTTTACTGGCTCGGTCAATGAACCTCCGGTGGCTCTGGACTGTTTTGTGCACATGTGCGTAGTTTCACCCCATCCAAACATTTAAAATACATTGAATGCATCCATCCAGGGTTGCACGGATCTCATCAGTGAACAAGCGCATGCTGCAAGGAATGCATCTGCATCTTTGGCTTACAATGGGCTTAAAAAGGGAGAACGTCACAACCCCCCTTTCTACCAACAAGGCCAGGAACATTTAGTTCCTGGTAATAAAGTTCCTGTGGCTCAGGTGGTTTGCATCTCCCCCGCAACTCAAAGTTCTTGATAATTTTTTGCAAATGATAATGATGTATCAATGGGAGGTGTTGTGTTACTTTGTTACTCATTACTGACACCCTATGGCTGTTAAGCATCATTGCAGTTCCAAAATAATTCAGTGAACTCTTCAAATATTATGGTGGATCTTAGTCGAATTTGAATACATATTGGATAACTTTAAAATATACAGTCATTATTCAAATATGTCAACACGAAAGTCAGAGTGAAAGTGTTGTTGCTTAATGCTTATGTGTAAGAACTTTTACTCTTCAAACGTAATTTTGTTTTAAAATTCATTTCAAAACAGAAATTTTATAAAAATAAAAAGGGTAATGTCGGAAACTTACTCGCAGGATAAATGTCATTTTGGGTAAAAAAAAAAACCCAAACGTAAATCATGCAATAAATAGCGACTATGATGCCTTTAATTCTTTTTGGTATCCAGATTATAATGGAAGCAAAAAGTACCCACGATGAAACTATCTATAAATGCAAAATGAAATACTTGTAAACATATTTCACTTGAACGATTCCTATTTTATCAATGACATTATGTTGCGATGGCCCCCATTAATAAGTTAGGGTCCCACAACAGGTGTTCCTTCAGACGCACACAATAGCCTGTGTGTGCTGACTTCAGCTCGCTTCCATAAACGTCTGTGACTATGTCAGGAATGAAATCGGGCATCAGCCGCAACGTGCTTCCTTTTTAAATGCTCGTTTATCACAGTTCTGCTGCTAAAGGGAGGTTTACATCGTAGGACGTAATTTTGTGAAATGCCCCCATGGTCCGGTCCAAATCGGGGTTGCACGCATTGCTCCGTATGCGGCAGGCACAAGTCAAAGGTAGCACAGTAGAAATATAAGACAAAGTTGCCGCCTGAGCTTTGACTTGACCAAACCAAATTTGTCTTTTTGTGTCCTACAGACGTCAGTGAAAACGATCTCCGTTCTGTGAAAGAGGAGCCAGACTTGACTCACATCAAAAAGGAGGAGGAGGAGGAGGAGATCAACAAGTCACCAGTGAACCTTGTCCTTATAAAGACTGAAGATGAAAACAAGGATGAGAGTGAGGACAACAGAGGGGCGGAGCCTACAAGCATCAGCTCAAGTCATCACATGACAACAGAAGGTGATGAAGACCACCGGGGGCCATCACAAGCACATAATGAGGGCACATTATCAGACGCTCATGACATTGATGATGATGATGATGAAGATGATGATGATGATGGGCAAGCCAAAGGTGAAAGGGCATGTCACACTGACTCATTCACTTCAAAGCTGTCTTTAAAAGGGCACACAAGAACGCACAGTGGAGAAAAACCTTTTTCTTGCTCTGTTTGTGGCAAAAGCTTCTATCAAAAGTCAAGTTTAAAAAGGCACACAAAAAAACACGGTGGTGAAAAACCTTTTTCCTGCTCAGTTTGTGGCAAGAGTTTCTCTCAAAATTCAAGTTTAACATGCCACATAAGAATACACAGTGGACAAAAACCTTTTTCCTGCTCGGTTTGTGGCAAAAGCTTCTCTCAAAAGTCACATTTAGTAAGGCACACAAGAACGCACAGTGGAGAAAAACCTTTTTCTTGCTCAGTTTGTGGCAAAAGCTTCTCTGGAAAGTCTCATTTAGTAAGGCACACAAGAACGCACAGTGGAGAAAAACATTTTTCCTGCTCAGTTTGTGGTAAAAGCTTCTCTCAAAACTCAACGTTAACAAGCCACGCAAGAACACACAGTGGAGAAAAACCTTTTTCCTGCTCAGTTTGTGGCAAGAGTTTCTCTCAAAATTCAGGTTTAACATACCACAAAAGAATACACAGTGGAGAAAAACCTTTTTCTTGCTCAGTTTGTGGCAAAAGCTTCTATCAAAAGTCAAGTTTAAAAAGGCACACAAGAACTCACAGTGTTGAAAAATCTTTTTCCTGCTCAGTTTGTGGAAAATGCTTCTCTCAAAAGGCAAATTTAACAGAACACGGAAGAACACACACTGGAGAAAAACCTTTTTCTTGCTCAGTTTGTGGCAAAAGCTATTCTTTTAAGTCAAGTTTAAAAAAACATAAAATATTACACACTGGAGGAAAACCTTTTTCATGCTCAGTTTGTTGCAAGAGTTTCTCTCAAAGGTCTCATTTAGTAATTCACACAAGAACACACAGTGGTGAAAAACCTTTTTCCTGCTCAGTTTGTGGAAAATGCTTCTCTCATAAGGCAAATTTAACAAGCCACACAAGAACACACACTGGAGAAAAAACATTTTCCTGCTTGGTTTGTGGTAAAAGCTTCTCTCAAAAGTCTCATTTAGTAAGGCACACAAGAACGCACAGTGGAGAAAAACCTTTTTCTTGCTCTGTTTGTGGCAAAAGCTTCTATCAAAAGTCAAGTTTAAAAAGGCACACAAAAAAACACGGTGGTGAAAAACCTTTTTCCTGCTCAGTTTGTGGCAAGAGTTTCTCTCAAAATTCAAGTTTAACATGCCACATAAGAATACACAGTGGACAAAAACCTTTTTCCTGCTCGGTTTGTGGCAAAAGCTTCTCTCAAAAGTCACATTTAGTAAGGCACACAAGAACGCACAGTGGAGAAAAACCTTTTTCTTGCTCAGTTTGTGGCAAAAGCTTCTCTGGAAAGTCTCATTTAGTAAGGCACACAAGAACGCACAGTGGAGAAAAACATTTTTCCTGCTCAGTTTGTGGTAAAAGCTTCTCTCAAAACTCAACGTTAACAAGCCACGCAAGAACACACAGTGGAGAAAAACCTTTTTCCTGCTCAGTTTGTGGCAAGAGTTTCTCTCAAAATTCAGGTTTAACATACCACAAAAGAATACACAGTGGAGAAAAACCTTTTTCTTGCTCAGTTTGTGGCAAAAGCTTCTATCAAAAGTCAAGTTTAAAAAGGCACACAAGAACTCACAGTGTTGAAAAATCTTTTTCCTGCTCAGTTTGTGGAAAATGCTTCTCTCAAAAGGCAAATTTAACAGAACACGGAAGAACACACACTGGAGAAAAACCTTTTTCTTGCTCAGTTTGTGGCAAAAGCTATTCTTTTAAGTCAAGTTTAAAAAAACATAAAATATTACACACTGGAGGAAAACCTTTTTCATGCTCAGTTTGTTGCAAGAGTTTCTCTCAAAGGTCTCATTTAGTAATTCACACAAGAACACACAGTGGTGAAAAACCTTTTTCCTGCTCAGTTTGTGGAAAATGCTTCTCTCATAAGGCAAATTTAACAAGCCACACAAGAACACACACTGGAGAAAAAACATTTTCCTGCTTGGTTTGTGGTAAAAGCTTTTCTCTAAAATCAAGTTTAAAATACCACACAAGAATACACAGTGGAGAAAACCCTTTTTCCTGCTCAGTTTGTGGCAAGAGTTGCTCTCGAAAGTCTCATTTAATAATTCACACAAGAACACACACTGGAGAAAAACCATTTTCCTGCTCAGTTTGTGGCAAAAGCTTCTCTCAAAAGTTTGATTTAACATTCCACACAAGAACGCACGGTGCCGAAAAACCCTTTTCCTGCTCAGTTTGTGGAAAGAGTTTCTATCGTAAGTCGCTTTTAACGAGCCACACAAGAACACACACTGGAGACAAGCCATTCAGTTGCAGCGTTTGTGCTAAAAAATTCTTCACTAAACGTACTGCTGCGAGACACGATTGTGCTGGTGAGAAAAGCAGCGATCCTTGAAGCTTAAAAAAAAGAAAACAAAAAACTGAAGGAACTGACTCTTTGTGGTAAGATGTAAATTTTGATTTTGAATATATGATATATTGAATTTTGCAAAGCTTTTTTATTGACATTGAGCCAATGTGATCAGTGCCAGAAGAAGCAATGTGTCTGAGTGATGATTTCTTTTGTGATTTTACATCAAGATGGAAATGAAATTAATTGCCTTTGCCTGGAACAACATTTGTTAACGTTATGCTTTTCAGTTGTCGTTTTAATCATACCTAGTGGAAAAGGTGTGAGAAGAAACTGTGCTTATGAAATCGTTGCCTTCCACAATCATCAATAAAATCACTTGTTCCACTTGCTCAACTGGCCTTCATTACACTGTGTGAAAAGGTGAAAAACAGAACTAGAAGTTGAACTATAAAAAGAACCAGAAAGAGAAACGCAAGCAGTCTCAGTTTCTCTCAAAGGTTTTGGTATGTCAGGAGTGGGCAACTTGATGGCGACTGGAGTCAGCGCTGGTTTTCTCGTGTTTGGCTGGCTCGTATATGTATGGTCCATTGAACAAAACTCAAACTCTTCAAATATCCCCTCACATACATTTAATAATTACGGTTTCTGAATAAATTCCTGACTGGCTAAATACACTTTCTAGGTTGAGCTCTATCAAGCGTTTGGGGTTTGTTGCTCAGCACAATCTCACTTCGGAAAAACTATCATTTTGTCAAATATACCAAATATTTTTTTTCATGCTTTATTATATTTTTTATACATTGGATTATTTTTATAATGAAATAGGAAAATATTAAAATGTAAAATTGGAAACCACATACAGACTTAATTCAATGAACAAATATAGAAACATTTTATAAATATTGAACTATTTGAGAAGAGTCCTGATCTTGAAATAAATATTGAATTATAAAAAATACTAAAAAATATATTCAATAACCCGACCCCGGATGAGCGGCCGGAAATGGCTGGATGGATGGAATAATTTAAATTGCATACATATTCAAATGAACAAATATGTTAAGAAATATTCAAGTGTGAAATAAAAAGGTTTAAATTAATATTTATATAATTTAACATATTAAAATAATTGAATAAATATTGTAGTATTACATCAGCAAGCTTAAATATACATTGAAAAAAAGTCATGCATTTTTAAATGGCCTAATTTAGATATGGGAAGTAATTCTCTTTATGAAACTATGAAGGGACTTGAGCTCACAGAAGTGACCAGTCTTGGTTCTGAAGTTCCGATGTAACCAGATACTGCCCTGAGAGAAAATAGGCCTGAGCATTGTTTATGGTGGGGGCAATTCTCTCGCCAGGTCAGTGACCTTCCAGGGTATGAGAGTAATTTAAGGTGGTCACGAGTAGACTGGTCGTATCAACGGGGAGACGCATCTGTTCTCCCTCTGGGGGACTTTTGGAGGGAAATCCCGAAGACTAGCGGGATGGGAATGCATATGCAACAAGGGAAATTAGATATTCATGTCCTATTTGGGCATTCCCTATAAGAAGGAAATGTCTGAGAGGGGGCTCGCACGTGCGCGGAGCGCACACACGCACACATTCTTTTCCGAACCAGTTCTTTTCCATCACCAATCCAGCCTTGCTCGGCTGCTTCTCCTGAAGGCAGCAAGGACCCACACTTCACAGACAAAATATACTACATATTGAAAGAAAAATAATGAATAAACAACAAAGAAATAAATACCTCCTGGAAAATGTCATTATTTTCAACATTTGTCAAAGCACAACATTTCGATCAGATTGAGTTCTTTCTTGCACATTCTTAAACAATCGTATTTTTTTTTTACTTTTACTTTTAAAGTTACTTCAGTGCATTTCACACCTGTGCCTTCAAAGAAGTCCTACTTTGTCCTACTTGAATGAATCCACATCAAAATACCATCATTTATGACACCACGGCTGGACAAATAATATCCAGAAACACACTTACGCACCACTGAGTGAGTGTTGGACAATATAGCTTCTCTTGAAAGGTCCGACTTGAAAATGTCCTTGCAAGTGTATCTGCAATTAAATCCACACTTTTCCCTCCTTCGGCCATTGTGGTTTAAAAAAAAGCAAGAATATATTTCAGATTTTCGAACGGCCGCCAGTTCCGACTTTTTGGTGTGTTGATTCGGCATAGCGCCGCCCCCTCACAAGTGAGTATCCAATCACAAAACGCGTTCATCACCCTCAGCATCAGGCCAGCGAGAAGGCTCACTGTAACCAACTCGTGATCTGATTGGCTATCGCAACGGTCTAACAAATATGAAAGCTCATTGACTTTGACAGAAGAGATGCTCGCACAATTGCATCTTAAGGCCTCGGAACGAATAATGCACGCTCCTGGTATTGTGAAACCTGCCCGGCAACACGAGCGAGCGGAATTCCGATTGGATTCAAAACTCTCACCTAAAAATACAACGCTCAGCTATAATATGACATCAATGCGACGATTATGATCATTTTTTTTTTTTATTGATTATGTTTGGCCAGCAGAGACGGCCTTGAAGGCCCACCACTGCGTTACTTAATAGCCTAAATTAAACTTTACTTTCATCAATAGAGTTAAAGTTATGCTTTATTGTAGGATTTATGTAATTAATAGCCTTTGATGGACTTTAGTGTACTTAATGTAAACGGGTAACGCTGAAAAAACAAAACAGACAGCAATTCAAGTTTAAACCCATATACGTGAAATGCGCTTTAGAAATAAAGTATATTTTTGCACACATTACGAGTTCCTCCAGATCGACGCTGACCTCAGTGATGAAGAGAGCCAATCAAAAATCGCAACCCAAAACACAAGCAAACAGGAAAAAGTGACAAACAAGAAAGCTGGGAAAGTGAAGAGTGTGAAACAGGTGAGAAACCCAACAACATTTTACGTTTGTATTTCCATACGTTGTAATTTATGGATGGGAATAATTCTTCATTTCTACTTCTAACATAGCGCAACTGTTGGTCTGGTGAATGTATAATCTTGCGTTGAGCCGCCACTACAATGAGTTACGATTCTAATGCAGTCGGCCTCAACATAGTTTATGTCAGGTCAGGGATTTCGACAGGGGTCCCCGACTTATCATGGGATGGATATACAGGAATGGGTCCCGGTTTAGACAAGATGGCGCCGAGAAGCAACATAAGGGGAGTCCACATCTGTTCTCACCTTGAGGGTTTTGGATGGCCATGTATGGGCAAGTAGGATGAGAATGCATATGTAACAGGGGAGATTTGCATATTTATATCTTTTGTTAGCTTTCCATATAAGAAGGGAAGGCTCGAGAGGAGGGTCCGGGGGGGGGGGGGGCACACACCCTTTCTTGGGGGAACTTCTGGCATCAGCTAATTTGACACCAATACAATCTTTTTCCAACCACCGGAGTGTCTCAGAAGTTTTTTTATATCACCACTCCAGCCTTGCTTGTCGACCTGTCCGGAGGGAAGCTGGGCCAGACCCGCACATCAACAACAATAATATACCACAAAGGTTAAAAGTCGTTGTTTATTAAACAGTAGATGGCGAAAAAACCCGTCTTCACTCATTCAAAACTGTGGAAAACAGTGTCACCTACAGGCGAGAAAACGCAATTGCAGTCTTTCAAGGTGTCCCTCTCCGACCACTTCCGGGAATCTCAAATAAATAGAAAAGCCGTTTTTCCATTTTTGCTCGTGTAATATTCTATTTTTGTCGTCGAAACAAAATTTTAAATTCAAGCTGTTTTGAGACGTTTCCTTCCTTGTTGCAGAAAACAAACAAGCTGTATTTCCATTTGGGAATTTATTTTTTAAAATGAAAATCAAATAACCAGTCCTTTTTCCTTTGTTAATATCTGCTTCCAAATGTAATATAACTACTTTTCAACAAACACGTCCTTCACTACCTCATACATCATTTTTATGCCATTATGGGCGTGGTCTGGAATAGTTCCTTCAACAGGCACTCGGTGTTACTCCTTTCGAGTTCAATCAAGGCTCAACTTTGTTCTTCGGTTTGAACAGATGTGATGTGTTGATTGTAGTCGTTTCTCATTGAGAATGCAGTGGTGCCCCCTGGGTAACTTGTTGATGACGTTGTTGTTGAGCGCTGAACGAAAAATACTGTAACGTTGTATAATAAGTCAGGCCAATTTGTCCATCCATCCATTATTAAGCCAAAAACGGCTGCTGTTGGCCGCAACCACGCCGATCAGACCACAACCAAACACAACGACAACAACAGCGGGACAAAGACCAGGAACCTTCTCCAGGTTTCCCGCGAAGGGCTTCTTCATGGAGGAGCCCTGCGAATCCTGGCTTCACAAGAGAGTTCCACAGAAACGCGCCATCACGTGTCACTATTTCACGCATCTTAGATAACTTTGAGGAGCATGGAAGAATCCAGTGTATGAGAGGGTCATTCTGGACGACACAGATCATCGCCGTCCGGTGTGCCCTGTGAAATGAAAGGTGGCATTTTTCATTTATTTATTTCTTCATTTATTCATTCATAACTGACAGCCTCGCGCTCCCCTCATGCCCGGGCGGAAGGTGTTCCTCTTCGGCTTAACTACCACGCAGGCCGGCCCGTCTCCTCCAGAGCTCTCGCACGGTCCCGAACGAAACGAAATGTCGCCGCGCGAGTGCCCGGGCGGAAGTTGTTCCTCTTCGGCTTAACTGCCACGCACGCCGGCCTCCTCCGGAGCTCTGGTACGGTCCGAACCGCGCGAAACGTCGCCCCAAATCGTGTCCGGGGAAAAGTGCTCTTCTTCTTCCACTCTCTTCTTCGTCCACTCTCCTCTTCGGCGCACACCAGCCGTCTAACCGCTCCAGCGCCCCCTCGTGCCGCTCGGCTAAACTACAATGCCCCCGAATATTTTTTAGACCCGCGAAGCACTGAAGACGCGAAAGGTGAACCGCGAAGTAGCTGTGTATTACTGTAGATCACACAGAGGCCGTGGTGCAATGTCGCCGTTAATGTATAACATTAGCAGCAGACATTCAGAAAAAGCAAACCTATGCGAATATAAACAGTATATACGTAAATACACAAATCCCCATGTGCATATACACACTTACATCCCACAACATTTACAAGTGTAAGGAAACACTCCGAATGTCTGTCTATGGTACAGAGGGAAAATTAATAAAATGCTGCAATGATAAAAAATACTGCTGTCATAACCTGTGTCGGTCATGTCAGTGTTTTTGTTATTATTTTCTTCACCTTCCTGCCATGTGCTCATTCTGTTTATTTAGTCAGCTGAGTGGGGCGTTCCTTCCAGCACTCGTTCCCCACCAGCCACGCACCTGTTCCCCGTTACCCTCACACATCTGATGCCCATCTGCTCCCCTAATTACTGGACTATTTGAACACCTCACTCCGACAACTCATTGGCGGTGCATTGCTCCGTTAAGGACTGTCGCGATCGCTCTCTGATCTCGTTCATGCCCCCGCTCTCGCCCCCGCTCTCGCCCCCGCTCTCGCCCCCGCTCTCGCCCCCGCTCTCGCCCCCGCTCTCGCCCCCGCTCTCGCCCACGCTCTCGCCCACGCTCTCGCCCACTAGCATTTGTCCCTGTCCTTGCTCCTCACTCTTGTGATCCAGTTTGCCACGTTAAGTTCGCCTTTCTTATTTTGCACCCTGCCCCGTTGTCTGTCATTATTTTGGTCCCCTAATAAATTGCTTCAGTTACACCTTCTCCAGCTTCCTCGCATTCTGGGTCCACCTCCTCCTCGCCGACCGGCGACCCTGACAACTGCAATGATAAGACGACTGCAATGGTAAATGAAGGATTGTATTTTGATTGCTGGCATTATTTTAAACACTTACAGGACAGAAGGTCAATTATTTAATTTAGCAGGTTCATATTTACGGAATATGTTAAATATTGATGAAACAAAAAGCATTTATCAAATGGAACTAGAAGCACGGGTCACAAGAATAACTTGGATTGTAGTCCTGTTTTCTGATTTATTGTATTTTTCTCATATGCTAAATTTATAGTACTTAGTTTAAATGTGTGAACTTTATTGAAATTTTGGGTAGTGAGAACAAATTTGCACACATAGCATTTCCATGACTTGCATTCACATTCACAGCACTTCATGGTCAAATACGACAAAGCACATTCTCCACATTGGCTGTAGAGATGCAAACATACCAAATTGGGCACTGGAGGAGTCACACAGACGCTATAAAAAAACACATTCTGAAAGACGGAACAATTGGAGATCAGAGCACATGCACATACGCATGCATAAACACAGACACACCCTTACACCTGCACATACACGTATACCTGCATATACATGTGCCCATACACACGCACACATGCACACCGACAAGATTCCAGAGCAATGCCAGCTGGAGAGACTACCCGCCGGAGAAGGCCAGCCTTGGCGTGCCAGTCTTGGGGACCAGACGGGAATCAACTATCCAGACGATGACTAACCTGGGGAGGACCTTCCCTTGGACGTGGACCCGTGCCGTGGGAGGGAGCGAGGACGACCGATTCAACCGATTCAACCTACATTACTCTTGACATAAAAAACTCCTCTAAAAACTGAAGCTGGGCTGAAAGATGGTGCACATTTTTTGACTGTGCTCGCCCGAGTGCAGTTTCTCGTGAGATTAAGAAAAAGCCACCCAGATATCTGTCTTTGTACTATTTCCTGAACTCCAGAAATGGAAGAAACTAAATATCGGAACTCTAATCAGTTGTTGAGTCTTTATTTGACCCTTTTCTTCTTGAGTACAAAAACCGAACACGCATTGGCGTAAGTTTGGCTTTTAAAAGTTGATTTACTAAATACTTCTCATTTCCACGGTGACTCAACTCCAACAATACTAAAGCTGTTGCTTTATGTTATTCATATAGAATTTTTGTTTTAAATCCCCCTGGCTCTTCTTTTTGTCTTTTCTATATTATGTACGTATTAATAACTGTGTTTGTTAATGTTAATAAAGTTTTTGGCAAAAAACGTATTAGTAAATATTTATCATGTCACTGATGGTGGAGTGGTACACTCGCCTGAGTTGTGTGCAGGCAGCGTGGGTTCAGTTCCCACTCAGTGACGGTGTCTATGTCTGCCCTGTGACTGGCTGGCGACCAGTTCAGGGTGTAGTGCGCCTTTCGCCCGTAGTCAGCTGGGATAGGCTCCAGTACCCTCCCGCGACCCTGGCCAGGATAAGCGGTGAGGATAATGAAATGACATGACAAGTATTTATCATCTCATCATTATTTGCACAACAGAGTACTGAGTTTCGAGATCCTCACTATAATAGTTCTCAAAATTATATTTCTTATCAATTTAGGTTAGTTAAGGGATATTTTATTGACAATCTAATCTCAATATACAAAGACAGAAAAAAAATTGGTGGTGGGGGGGCGCGAATCTTTTTCTTCTTGGTAGGGGCGGGCGTGAAATAATTGAGAAGCACTGCTAGTATATGCAGACATTATATCCATACAATCTTGCAGCCCGATTGAACCACAGCATTGTTGCTTCGTTCCGTAGGAGAAACGTAACCTTCCCACTGCTGTTCCAGCAGCGGCTTCTCCGGGCATAGGGAGGAAGTGACGTCGGAGCTGACTCGCTTTTGTGGCGTTATTTTAATTATTTTGTTACATTTTTTTATCAACCGAATTAAAATATTACATAGAATATATATTACAAGAGAACAGCCAGGTGTTAAAACAAACACAGAGGCAAAGAAATATATTTGAAAAATACGTGCTTACAGCATGACGTCATTAGCAAGCGCGCAGCTTCCGAAGGACCTCGACCACATCCACCGATCCGTCCACGCCGGAACAAAAACACCCACCGCTAAATTCTTCTGATTTTGTGTGGAACTGACTGTAATTTTCTCATAGGATGTCCAGTGCTACTCTAAAGGACTACGACATAATTCATTAAGTCTTTGTGTCCCGAAAACCTCATCTTCGCGCGTTGATTCTTTTCGGCGTAGTTAGCTTAGCTTGTTAGCTAGCTAGCCGCTAACAAAAAGAGGCACATGACTCATCGCCAAGCAGAGATCAAGTGCGGATTTTTTGGAATTATCATTTGAAAATGTGTGCAAGAACGACGCCCAAGTACAAAGAGGAACTTTGTGGAATAAAAGAAGAAGAGAACGAGCAACATCTTCAACTGCTGGACGAAGTTTGCAACCAGCCTCGTGTTGTGCTACACAAAGCAGGTTTGTACACGTCTTACTCTCTTTTGCTTTGTATAGAACGACTTTCTATCGTTAGAAATATGCATCACAACATTAAGTTGTTTGGGGAAATCGTTCAAGGTTATTGCCGTTTTATTTTTAAATATTGCCTTTTACTTGCAGGTCTGCTGATCAATTTTTTATGTCAAATGTAATCAGTGCAGAAAATGGATGCCAAAGAAAAACCAATAGTGGGGGGTGAACTCCATGTTTTTCCCAGGATAAAATTTGAACTCGTTTAACATTTTACATTTTCTGGTTTTTATATCTTGTTCAAGCAATTCCTTACGGAAGGAATTCTGCCCGACTCTAAAAAATGTGCACACTGCGGCGAAAACATCAATGGCGGTTGATCAATTTTAGTGGATAAATTAAATAAATATTACGTTTTTTAAAAAAAATCAAGTACGTATTGGTCTTATTTATTTATTTATTAACTTTGTACTGGCTTCGTCGAATGAGAGTCAATGAACCTCGGGTGGCTCTGCACTGTTTTGTGCACGTGTGCATAGTTTCACTTCATCCAAACATTTAAAATACATTTAATGCATCCATCCAGGGTTGCACGGATCTCATCAGTGAACAAGCGCATGCTGCAAGGAATGCATCTGCATCTTTGGCTTACTATGGGCTTAAAAAGGGAGAACGTCAAAACCCCCTTTTCTACCAACAAGTCCAGGAACATTTAGTTCCTGGTAATAAAGTTCCTGTGGCCCAGGTGGTTTGCATCTCATAGTTCCTGGTAATTTATCCAAATGACAATGATGATGTATCAGTGGGAGGTCTTGTGTTCCTTTGTTACTCATTCCTGACACCCTTTGGCAGTTAAGCATCATTGCAGTTCCAAAATAATTTAGTGAACTCTTCAAATATTATGGTGTATCTTAGTCTAATTTGAATATGTATTGGATAACTTTAATATAAACAGTCATTATTCAAATATGTCAACATGAAAGTCAGAGTGAAAGTGTTGTTGCTTAATGCTTATGTGAAGGGATTTTGTCTCTTCAAACATAATTTTGTTTTAAATTTGATTTAGAAACAGAAATTTTATTTAAAAAAAGGAAAAAGGGGAATGTCGGAATGTACTAGCAGGATAAATGTCATTTTGGGTAAAAAAAAAACAAACAAACGTAAATCATGCAATAAATAGCCACTCTCATTCCAGGGCCCCTTTAATTCTTTTACGGATCCAGATTATAATGGAAGAAAAAAGTACCCACGATGAAACTATCTCTAAATGCAAAATGAAATACTTGTAAACATATTTCACTTGAAGGATTCCTATTTTATCGATGTAATTATGTTGCGATGGCCCCCAGTGGTCCCCATCAATAAGTTAGGGTCCCACAACAGGTGTTCCATCAGACGCACACAATAGCCTGTGTGTGCTAACTTCAGCTCGCTTCCAGAAACGTCTGTGACTATGTCAGGAATGAAATAGGGCATCAGCCGCAACGTGCTTCCTTTTTAAATGCTCGTTTATCACTGTTGTGCTGCTAAAAGGAGGTTTACATCGTCGGACGTAATTTTGTGAAATGCCCCCATAGTCCGGTCCAAGTTGGAGTCGCACGCATTGCTCCGTATGCGGCAGGCACAAGTCAAGGTAGCACTGTAGAAAATAAGACAAAGTCACCGCATGAGCTTTGACTTGACCAAACCAAATGTGTGTTTGTCTTTTTGTGTCCGACAGACGTCAGTGAATACAATCTCTGTTCTGTGAAAGAGGAGCCAGACTTGACTCACATCAAAAAGGAGGAGGAGGAGATCAACAAGTCACCAGTGAACGGAGTCCCAATCAAGACTGAAGATGAAAACAAGGATGAGAGTGAGGACAACAGAGGGGCGGAGCCTCCAAGCAGCATCTCAAGTAGTCACGTGACAACAGAAGGTGATGAAGACCAATGGGGACCATCACAAGTACATAATGAGGACACATTATCAGATGCTCATCACGATGATGATACTTATGATGATGATGAAAATGATGATGATGATGATGGGCAAGCCAAAGGTGAAAGGGCATGTCACACAGACTCATTAACTTCAAAGTTGTCTTTAAAAGGGCACACAAAAACACACACTGGAGAAAAACCCTTATCCTGCTCAGTTTGTGGAAAATGCTTCTCAAGAAAGACATATTTAACAGAACACACAAGAACACACAGTGGTGAAAAACCTTTTTCCTGCTCAGTTTGTGGCCAAAGCTTCCTGTATAAGTCAACTTTAACAAGACACACAAGAACACACAGTGGTGAAAAACCTTTTTCCTGCTCAGTTTGTGGCAAGAGTTTCTCTCAAAAGCAAGATTTAACTAAACATAGAAGAATACACACTGGAGAAAAACCCTTTTCCTGCTCCGTTTGTGGCAGAAGCTTCTTTGATAAGTCAACTTTAACAAAACATAGAAGAACACACAGTGGTGAAAAACCTTTTTCCTGCTCAGTTTGTGGCAAAAGCTTCTCTCAAAAGGCACAATTAACAAGGCACACAAGAACACACACTGGAGAAAAACCTTTTTCCTGCTCAGTTTGTGGCAAGAGTTTCTCTCATAAGATAAGTTTAACAAAACACACAACAACACACAGTGGTGAAAAACCTTTTTCCTGCTCATTTTGTGGAAAATGCTTCTCAAGAAAGACATATTTAACAGAACACACAAGAACACACAGTGGTGAAAAACCTTTTCCCTGCTCAGTTTGTGGCCAAAGCTTCCTGAATAAGTCAACTTTAACAAGACACACAAGAACACACAGTGGTGAAAAACCTTTTTCCTGCTCAGTTTGTGGCAAGAGTTTCTCTCAAAAGCAAGATTTAACTAAACATAGAAGAATACACAGTGGAGAAAAACCCTTTTCCTGCTCAGTTTGTGGCAAAAGCTTCTCTGTAAAGTCAAATTTAGGAATCCACACAAGAACGCACAGTGGAGACAAGCCATTCAGTTGCAGCGTTTGTGCTAAAAAATTCTCCACTAAACGGAGTGCTAAGAGACACGATTGTGCTGGTGAGAATAGCAGCGATCCTTGAAGCTTAAAAAAAGAAAACAAAAAACTGAAGGAACTGACTCTTTGTGGTAAGATGTAAATGTGATTTTGAATAAAATATGATGTATTGAATTTTGCAAAGCTTTTTTATTGACATTAAGCCAATGTGATCAGTGCCAGAAGAACCATTGTGTCTGAGTGATGTTTTTTTTTTTGTGTGTTTACTTCAAACATGTAAATAAAATTAATTGCTTTTGCCTGGAATAACATTTGTTAACGTTATGCTTTTCAGTTGTCTTTTTAATCGTACTTAATGGAAACGGTGTGAGAAGAAACTGCTTATGAAATCGGTACCTTCCACAGTCATCAATAAAATCACTTGTTCCACTTGCTCAACTGGCCTTCATTACGCAGTGTGAAAAGGTGAAAAACTAAACTAGAAGTTGAACTATGAAAAGAACCAGAAAGAGAAACGCAAATCGGCTCAGTTTCTCTCAAAGGTTTTGGTATGTCAGGTGTAGACGCCAAATAGGGGTCAAATGTGTGTGTGTATTACTTTTGTTGAGCACTGTGTGGCGCTCTGACTGATTATATAAAAGGGAAGAGGAAGAAGGTATGCCCAGGTACGGACTTAAAGGGCATACAGGTTTTTGACCGCTTGTGCGGAGCGTGTGCAACTTTATGGCGTTTTAGATTGATTTTAATATTGACGATTGATAAATAAACCTAACCTTTTAACAAGATACTCATGGACTCTGTGGTGAATAACATCGCAAAGCAATCACAGGTAGCAAAGCCGCCAGCGCGTCAAGCCAAGCCAATCTAAGCAAACAGACAGTCAATACCTCACTAGCCTACTAGTATACTGGCTAGTACATTGTCAAAAACCTGCCCAAACAAAGACTGTGTTGGAGGAAACGACGGAGCACGGCAGACGGCGTGGGACGATCAGGGAAGCCGGTGTGTGGAGGAGCAGCTGGCGTTGATCGACTTCGCAGACAGCCGTGATGGTTGCTATCATGGCTGATCCAGAGGAGTGCTGCTGACCACCGAGTGGATTGGAGCACCGACGTTATCGTGTGGATTTACAGCTAAGGCGCCCAACGAGATGTATATGTAGCGCTACTAAAGTAAAGTTAGAAGCGAATTGAATGCATTCATGTCTTGTGGTGATAAAACCAAGGTGATAAATGGTCTTGATGAGTTGAAAGGGTTGTGTGTTGATGCTAAAAATTTACATGATTCAATGATGGGTTTGTTGTCTGTTGAAGAGGGTGAAAAGCACGAAATATGGTTTAAAGCCAAAATGATCCCAAACAATGAGTGTTTTTCAAGGGTCAATCTATGGCTTTCTCAAGGTTCAACACAAATACAAGAAATCATAAAAGAAACCGATAAAGGTTATGCTAATGATGAAATCTCTCCTGAAGATAGTGTGTCAAACGTGAGCAGCAGGGTTAGCAAAAAAAGTACCAAGTCCTCTGCTTAATCTGCTAAACTAAAGGCAGCAGCGGAAAGAGCTGCAGTGCTGGCTCGTGTGAAAATATTGGAACAACGACATGCTATTGAAGAAGAAGAAGCAAAACTAAGGAGAAGAATGGAGATGCTTGATTTGGAGGCGGAACTGGTGGCATTTGAAGCGCGGATGGACATTTATAATGCCATTGAAGAGGGCCAGTCTCAAGCGCAGTCAACTGTAAAGAAAAATGGAGCAATGAATGGACAAGGTTTAAACCCCACAGTCGAAGAGTTCAAACCTCATCATGATGATATAGAAACAGCACAACAAAGGGAGAGATTAAGGATGCCACAAATGGAAAGTAAAGCAGCGGATGTGAGGCCAAAGAAATTTATTGCATCAAATATAAAGCAACAGCATAACCTCCTGGAACAAAGGAAATGGAACACAAATCAGGAGCACCCTTTGGTGGAGCAAAATGGGAAAGCAATGGAAGTAAAGGTACGGTCAACACAAAATGATGTGCAAGCTCATTCATCAACCACTTCACAGGTTCCTGCAGACCTTTTGACCATTATGAGCAGACAAACTGAGATTACAGCAGCCTTAATGAACCAACAGCGTTCAATGACACTTCCACCAAGAGACATTCCAATATTTGATGGTGATCCATTGCACTACAGAACTTTCATTAAAGCATTTGAGCAAGGAGTGGAAAGTAAAGCAGCCGCAGCAGACAGTTTGTATTATTTGGAGCAATACACCCGAGGGCAACCTCAGGAACTTGTGCGAAGTTGTCAACACATGGCTTCAGATCGTGGTTATGCCGTGGCCAAGGCTTTGCTCCAGGATCATTTTGGAAATCCTTACAAAATGGCCACTGCATACATTAGTCAGGCTCTGTCATGGCAAACAATAAAAACAGATGACACAAAGGCACTGCACAGTTACTCCTTATTTCTACGCGGCTGCTGCAACATCATGGAGGAGCTGGAGTATGTGCAGGAACTGGACATGCCTGCGAACTTGAGGGCAATCTTGGCCAAGTTGCCCTATAAATTACGAGAACATTGGCGTGGCAAGGCCTATGACATCATGGAATCAACAGGATACAGAGCTGGATTTGTTGACTTGGTACAGTTCATAGAGCGGCACGTAAGAATTCTTTCGGACCCCTTCTTTGGAGATCTGCATGATTACAGCCCTAACTCAACATCAATAGGTCAAGGCAGGTCATATGCGGGCAGTAGAGTGAAGGGGAACGTGGTGGCCAGTACCGTGACTGAGACAGATCCTCCCAAGGTTAAGCAGCCACACTCCTTCGAAGACTATGAAAATGGCCGTTGTATTTTTTTGCTCACTGGAACATTTGCTGGAAAATTGTAAGCAGTTTGGAAGAAAGAAACACACTGACAAGCTGTTTATTTTGAAGAAAAGAGGTTTATGTTTTGGCTGCCTTCGTCATGGACATATTAGCCGTGACTGTGATATGAGATTGAAATGCGACATTTGCAAGCAAAATCATCCAACAGTGTTGCACATAAATAGACAGGCAACTGCTCCTCAACAAGAGTTGGAAACACCAGAGCTTATTCCCATTTCTCACACAACTTGTGGACATACAGGGGCCGGCAATTGTCGCACCATGTTGTCAGTGCTGCCCGTTAAAGTAAAAGCTGCCAAAGGTGACTGTGTGATCTTAACATATGCATTCTTGGATCCAGGCAGCACCGGAACATTTTGTTCTGAACAACTGATGAATCGCTTGAACCTCTCTGGAAAGAGAACCCAAGTCCTGATACGAACAATGGGTCAAACAAAGATGAGTCATGCCTTTTCACTTTTTAATCTCGAGGTGGCCGGCCTGGAAAGCTCTCAGTTCCATCCACTGCCGGAAGTGCTTACACAGGCGCAAATGCCAGTCACTACAGACGATATGGTAACATCTCAAGACCTCCTTAAATGGCCGTATTTGTCAGGTATACAGGTACCGACCATTCAAGCCGAGGTTGACCTGTTGATCGGGATCAATGCACCCAAGCTATTGGAGCCATGGGAAGTTATTAATAGTCAAGGTAATGGTCCGTATGCTGTCAAAACTGCGCTCGGCTGGGTGGTTAATGGCCCACTGGATGGGAATAGTAGGATGGAAGCTTCTGTCGTATCTGTGAATAGAATTGGTGTCAGCAGGCTGGAGGAGCTGCTAATGAACCAGTATAATCATGATTTCTGCGAGAAGCTCATGGAAAGCCAGGAAATGTCAAGAGAAGACCAGCAGTCTCGCAATATAATGGAAACATCTGCCAAGTTACAGGATGGAAAGTATACTATGAACTTACCTATTAAGAAGAAAGATGTCTTCTTACCAAACAATTTTGCTGTGGCCCAACAACGGTTACAAGAACAAGTACCTGATGATCAAAGAGACCTTGATTCAGGAAGAGTTTGGTATATTCCCCATCATGGTGTCCATCATCCCAGAAAGGGAACACTGCGTGTCGTGTCTGACTGCGGTGCCACGTTTAAAGGCTTGTCCCTGAATACGGAGCTGCTGCAAGGGTCCCTTCTCAGAAGCACATTGATGGGCGTCCTCATGAGGTTTAGACAACATCCAACAGCCTTCATGGGAGACATTCAAGCTATGTTCCATCAAGTCTGTGTGCCAGAGGAGGATCGGGACTTTCTACGTTTTTTGTGGTGGCCTAATGGAGACACAACACAACAACCAGTCCCTTACAGAATGATGGTGCATTTATTTGGAGCCATCTCATCACCAAGTTGCGCAGCTTATGCTCTGAGAAGAATGGCTCAAGACAATCAGTCTAAGTGCCTACCGGTTGTTATAGAAGCTGTTCAACAGAACTTTTATGTTGATGATTGTATGAAGAGCACAGCCACTGTCACCGAAGCTATCCAGCTGATACAGGGCCTCATTGCTCTCTGTCAACAAGGAGGCTTTGCTTTGGAAAAGTGGATTTGCAACAGTCATGTTGTTTTGCAAGCCATCTCTGAAGGGTGGAGAGCCAAAGAGCTGAAGATGTTGGATTTGGACCATGACAAGCTTCTAGGAGAAAGAGCGCTTGGTCTTCAGTGGTGTGTGGAGACGGATGATTTTGTCTTTGGATTGGAAATAAAGCAGCGGGCTCTGACCAGACGTGGGATGCTATCAGTCAACAGTTCTGTTTACGACCCACTGGGGTTCCTGGCGCCAGTGACCCTTCAGGCCAAAATAATGCAACAGGAGCTGTGTAGAAGGGGCTGCAGTTAGGATGATCCTTTGCCACAAGACATTTTAAAGCGATGGAGAAGGTGGTTGGAGGACTTGGGCCAGCTAGCTACATTTAAAGTTGACCGGTGTATTAGACCAGCTGGGTTTGGAGCTGTAAAGCAGGCACAATTACATCATTTTTCTGACGCCAGCAAAGGAGGCTATGGAACTGTCACATATGTTCGTTTAGTGAGTGACGAAAACCAAATTCACATCTCTTTTCTCCTAGGTAGTGATTGGTCCAGCGACACTGAGGAGTCGATGCGCGCGCCGAGCTTCCAGGGCAAACCCCGTGTCGGTGCGCGTACCGCTTTGAGAAAGTCACGTGACCACTACCAGAATCGTGTCGACACAGCGGTCGCGCGCCAAACTGTGTTCATAAGGAAGCGCATCTGTCAACAGGATGGACGCTCAAAACAAGCATCGAGTTATTGGCGCATTACTTTGCGTTAAATATCCACAAGATGGAAGACGTCACTGTTGATGCGCACTCGGAGGTGCAGCGCTATATGTCAGCAGGACACGTTGCGCGTACGGAAGACCCGCTCTTATACTGGAAGTCCATGCAGGCAACGTTCCCTCACCTATTTATATTAGCCACACAGGCGTTGTGCACACCGGCCTCTTCAGTGCCTTGTGAGAGGATTTTCTCAAAGGCGGGGGAAATTGCCTCAAAAAAAGAAATAGACTGAATAACAAAACGCTGGAGAAACTAATTTTTTTTAATAAAAATCTTTAATTACAATGAGTCCATTGTCATTCACAACACTTTTACTTGGGCATTCAGACAGATGTTCTCTTAATTTATCAACTGCGTCTCGAATATCAAAGATTTTTTTTTATGAAATTGCATGTATGTAAAAATAATGTGAAAGCAAATGCCTAATCAGAATCAGAAATCCCTTTGTCATTGTGCTCAAGTGTGCAACGAGATTCGAGAGCTCCCCTCTCCAGTGCAATACAACAATAATTCAGTTAAATATATAAATTAGATAAATATGAAAATAAATAGTGCGATGGAATGTAATACGAAATAGGATATATAAAAACACATCACGTCGCTAATCAATGGAATTGGATAAAATTAGTTTGACAGATCAGTGTCAGATGACCCTGTCAAATGTTTCCTGCAAGTCCACCAGGTGTCAGTATTCAGCAACACAGTGTCAACACAGTGTCAATACATTGTGTCACTGTGTCGAAACGATACAGGATGCCTCATCTACCCATCACTATTGGTTAGAGTCATTGTTAATGATAGCGATTGTCAATGGTATCATGGCAACTCTCTTTGAAATGTGGCGATTGCTTATGGTATTGAGGCAAGGTGAATTGCCATGGGCTGAGTCAGTGCGAGCTATTGCTATGCTAAAAGCAGCTGAGCTAGCGCCTTGTAAGGCGGTGCGCCCAGTGTGTGTTTCAAAGACAGAAATAGCACCTTCAACAGGTGTTGCGCCCTTTGAAGCAGCACGTCCTATGACTGCGAAAATATGGTAACTTAAAAATTAAAAGTAAAAAAATTACGATTAAGAATGTGCAAGCAAGAACTCAATCTGATCGAAATGTTGTGCTTTGACAAATGTTGAAAATAATTATATTTTCCAGGAGGTATTTATTTCTTTGTTGTTAATTCATTCAATTCTATACTTATTTCAATATTTGAGTATTATTTTTCTTTCAATATGTAGTATATTTTGTCTTTGAAGTGTGCGTCCTTGCTGCCTTCCGGAGAGGCAGCCGAGCAAGGCTGGATTGGTGATGGAAAAGAACAAAAGAAAGAAGAAAGATTTTATTCTCGTCACTTGCTGATGTCAAAAGAAGTCTCCCCCAAAAACGTGCGAGCCCCCTCTCAGACATTCCCTTCTTACAGGGAATGCCCAAATCGGACATGAATATCTAATTTTCCCATGTTGCATATGCATTCCCATCACGCTAGTCTTCGGGATTTGCCTCCAAAAGTCCCCCAGAGGGAGAGCAGGTGCGTCTCCCCGTTGATACGACCAGTCTACTCGTGACCACCTTAAATTACTCTCATACCCTGGAAGGTCACTGACCTGGCGAGAGAATTGCCCCCACCATAAACAATGCTCAGGCCTATTTTCTCTCAGGGCAGTATCTGGTTACATCGGAACTTCAGAACCAAGACTGGTCACTTCTGTGAGCTCCAGTCCCTTCATAGTTTCATAAAGAGAATTACTTCCCATTTCTAAATTCGGCCATTTAAAAATACACGACTTTTTTTTTTCATTTATTTCAATTTATATTTAAGCTTGCTTCTGTAATAATACAATATTTATTAAATTATTTTAATATGTGAAATTATATCAATATTAATTTAAACCTTTTTATTTGACTCTTGAATATTTCTGAACAAATTTGTTCATTTGAATATGTATGCAATTTAAATTATTCCATCCATCCAGCCATTTTCTGCCGCTCATCCAGGGTCGGGTTATTGAATTAATTTTTTAGTATTTTTTACAATTCAATATTTATTTCAAGATCAGGACTCTTCTCAATGAGTTCAATATTTATAAAATGTTTTATATTTCTTATTAATTAAATTAGGTCTGTGAGTGCCAATTTTAATATTTCCCTATTTCATTATATAAATAATCCAATGTATAAAAAATATAATATAGCATGGGAAAAAAATATTTGGTATATTTGACAAAATGATACGTTTTTCCAAAGTGAGATTCTGCTTAGCAACAAACCCCAAACGCTTGATAGAGCTCAACCTAGAAAGTGGTTTTAGCTCGTCAGGAATTTATTCAGAAACCGTAATTATTAAATCTATGTGAGGGGATATTTGAAGAGTTTGAGTTTTGTTCAATGGACCATACATATACGAGCCAGCCAAACACAGCGAGAAAACCAGCGCTGACTCCAGTCGCCATCAAGTTGCCCACTCCTGACATACCAAAACCTTGAAGAGAAACTGAGACTATTTGCATTTCTCTTTCTTGTTCTTTTTATAGTTCAACTTCTAGTTCAGTTTTTCACCTTTTCACACAGCGTAATGAAAGCCAGTTGAGCAAGTGGAACGAGTGATTTAATTGATGATTGTGGAAGGCAACGATTTCATAAGCACAGTTTCTTCTCACACCTTTTCCATTAGGTACGATTAAAAAGACAACTGAAAAGCATAACGTTAACAAATGTTGTTCCAGGCAAAGACAATTAATTTCATTAATAATGTTTGATATGAAAACAAAAAAAAGATCATCACTCAGACACGTTGCTTCTTCTGACACTGATCACATTGGCTTTGTGTCAATAAAAAAGCTTTGCAAAATTCAATTTCATCATATTTTATTCAAAATCACATTTACATCTTACCACAAAGAGTCAGTTCCTTCAGTTTTTTGTTTTATTTTTTTTAAGCTTCAAGGATCGCTGCTATTCTCACCAGCACAATTGTGTCTCGCAGCACCCTTTTTAGAAAATACTTTTTTAGCACAAACGCTGCAACTGAATGGCTTGTCTCCAGTGTGTGTTCTTGTGTGGCTTTGTAAACGCGACTTTCGAGAGAACCTCTTGGCACAAACTGAGCAGGAAAAAGGGTTTTCTCCACTGTGCATTCTTGTGTGACTTGTTAAATTTGACTTTTGAGAGAAGCATTTACCACAAACTGAGCAAGAAAAAGGTTTTTCTCCAGTGTGTGTTCTTGTGTGACAAGTTAAATTTGACTTTACATAGAAGCATTTTCCACAAACTGAGCAGGAAAAAGGGTTTTCTCCACTGTGCATTTTTGTGTGACTTGTTAAATTTGACTTTTGAGAATAGCTTTTACCACAAACTGAGCAAGAAAAAGGGTTTTCACCACTGTGTGTTCTTGTGTGTGCTTTTAAACTTGGCTTTTGAGAGAAGCATTTTCCACAAACTGAGCAGGAAAAAGGTTTTTCTCCACTGTGCGCTCTTGTGTGGATTGTTAAATTTCTCTTTTGAGAGAAACTCTTGCCACAAACTGAGCAGGAAAAAGGTTTTTCTCCACTGTGCACTCTTGTGTGGATTGTTAAATTTGTCTTTTGAGAGAAACTCTTGCCACAAACTGAGCAGGAAAAAGGTTTTTCTCCACTGTGTGTTCTTGTGTGTTCTGTTAAATTTCCCTTTTGAGAGAAGCATTTTCCACAAACTGAACAAGAAAAAGGTTTTTCTCCAGTGTGTGTTCTTGTGTGACAAGTTAAATTTGACTTTACATAGAAGCATTTTCCACAAACTGAGCAGGAAAAAGGGTTTTCTCCACTGTGCATTTTTGTGGGACTTGTTAAATTTGACTTTTGAGAATAGCTTTTACCACAAACTGAGCAAGAAAAAGGGTTTTCACCACTGTGTGTTCTTGTGTGTGCTTTTAAACTTGGCTTTTGAGAGAAGCATTTTCCACAAACTGAGCAGGAAAAAGGTTTTTCTCCACTGTGCGCTCTTGTGTGGATTGTTAAATTTCTCTTTTGAGAGAAACTCTTGCCACAAACTGAACAGGAAAAAGGTTTTTCTCCACTGTGCGCTCTTGTGTGGATTGTTAAATTTCTCTTTTGAGAGAAACTCTTGCCACAAACTGAGCAGGAAAAAGGTTTTTCTCCACTGTGTGTTCTTGTGTGGGTTGTTAAATTTGTCTTTTGAGAGAAACTCTTGCCACAAACTGAGCAGGAAAAAGGTTTTTCTCCACTGTGTGTTCTTGTGTGTTCTGTTAAATTTCCCTTTTGAGAGAAGCATTTTCCACAAACTGAACAAGAAAAAGGTTTTTCTCCAGTGTGTGTTCTTGTGTGACAAGTTAAATTTGACTTTACATAGAAGCATTTTCCACAAACTGAGCAGGAAAAAGGGTTTTCTCCACTGTGCATTTTTGTGGGACTTGTTAAATTTGACTTTTGAGAATAGCTTTTACCACAAACTGAGCAAGAAAAAGGGTTTTCACCACTGTGTGTTCTTGTGTGTGCTTTTAAACTTGGCTTTTGAGAGAAGCATTTTCCACAAACTGAGCAGGAAAAAGGTTTTTCTCCACTGTGCGCTCTTGTGTGGATTGTTAAATTTCTCTTTTGAGAGAAACTCTTGCCACAAACTGAACAGGAAAAAGGTTTTTCTCCACTGTGCGCTCTTGTGTGGATTGTTAAATTTCTCTTTTGAGAGAAACTCTTGCCACAAACTGAGCAGGAAAAAGGTTTTTCTCCACTGTGTGTTCTTGTGTGGGTTGTTAAATTTGTCTTTTGAGAGAAACTCTTGCCACAAACTGAGCAGGAAAAAGGTTTTTCTCCACTGTGTGTTCTTGTGTGTTCTGTTAAATTTCCCTTTTGAGAGAAGCATTTTCCACAAACTGAACAAGAAAAAGGTTTTTCACCACTGTGTGTTTTTCTGTGTCCTTTTAAAGACAGCTTTGAAGTGAATGAGTCAGTGTGACGTGCCCTTTCACCTTTAGCTTGCCCATCATCATCATCATCATCATCATCATCATCGTCATGAGCGTCTGATAATGTGTCCTTATTATGTGCTTGTGATGGCCCCCAGTGGTCTTCATCACCTTCTGTTGTCACGTGATGACTTGAACGGTTGCTTGGAGGCTCCGCCCCTCTCTTGTCCTCACTCTCATCCTTGTTTTCATCGTCAGTCTCTATACGGACAACGTTCACTGGTGACTTGTTGATCTCCTCCTCCTCCTCCTCCTTTTTGATGCGAGTCAGGTCTGGCACCTCTTTCACAGAACGGAGATATTTTTCACTGACGTCTGCAGGACACAAAAAGACAAACACACATTTGGTTTGATCATGTCAAAGCTCATGCAGCGACTTTGTCTTATATTGTTTCTACAGTGCGGCACGGTGGCCGACTGGTTCGCATGATGGCCTCACAGTGAGAGACATCATCGGGCGTGGGTTCAATCCCGGCTCCGGCCATCCTGTGTGGAGTTTGCATGTCCTCCCCGTGCCTGCGTGGGTTTCCTCCGGGTACTCCGGTTTTCTCCCACATTCCAAAAACATGCATGGCAGGCCGATTGAACACTCTAAATTGCCCCTATAAAATCCTCGCTCTTCCTCTACGCCGTTCTACACTCGCAAGATGCAAACTACCAAAGCCACGTGTTCCGCCTCATCCGAGTGCACTTTCAGATGTAAGTACAAGTTATTTATATGTAATATTAAGACAGCACTCATGAGAAATATTGGGCAGCAATGTTTGGATATTTAGCTCCAGATTAAGATAATTTAATTAGTTGCGATATCGGCCAAATATAACTAATGTAGCTCTAAGAACTATTGCATAGGAGGTACGGCTGAAACATTTGAATTGTCTTATTTCTGCATGTTAGCATTATTTTATTTAATCTTTTCCTTATGTTTTAGGGAGCAAGGAGATGACCGCGCGGCTGATCAAGCTGCGCGGGGAGTACGACAGCCTCTTTACGGGGGCCAAGTTCTCCGCAGCCACAGCATGGAGGTAAAAATACAATTACTATCGGGAAAAATATTTGACGGGTTATTGTCTTATTTCCATCCATTTAAACTCAAAATATCAAAAGGAAAACGCATAAGAATGGCGAGACCCACTATAGCAATTTTAGTTTCCATTCATCAGCCATTTGTGTTTGAATTAGATTTGCGCTAACTGTTTATCCTAGCACAGAATGTGCCCTGTATAAATTCCATGTACCCCCTGCAATGTGCTCCCCAATTACTGATATTAATGAATAATATAATCTGCATGTTACCCATAACACCAAGATTTCTGACTAATGTTTGCATCTTTTTTTATCCTTTTTTTCATCCTTTATTTTTGCATGCATTTTTATTTATTTAATACAGGACCATCGTGGAAAAGCTCGAGCTGCAGGGCAAAGTGACGCCCCTGCAGGCAAAAAAAAATGGGGTAATTTAAAAATGAAGTTTAAAGTATGGAAGTCCACATTTTTTTTCTTGTGTGTGAAAATGAAGATATAATTGTTTTATCTTTTTGCTTCTTTTCATATAAAGGATTGCAGAAACCCAGGGACCGGCGAAGGGGTGGCAGGGAGAGCTACTGCCGATACTTGGCCCTGGTTCGAACTTATGGATGGAGTGCTCGGACAGAGTCCATCACCCCCCCTGTCCTAATTGCCTCATTCCCTGAGGAAAGACCAGGGCCAAGTCAGGCCATCCCTGAAGAAATACCAGGGCCAAGTCGGGCCAGGTTGATGCAAGAGGCGGAGGAGGAGGTGGAAGAAGAAGAAGAAGAAGAAGAGCGAGGCCAACAGCCAGAGCAACGACAGAGAGGGAGAAAGCGAAGGAGAGAGGATGAAATTATCAGACTTTACAGACTCGATTTAGCAATGCGGAGACAGGAATTGGAGAGACAGAGGTTGGCAGAGGAGGGAAGGGCAACTGAGAGGAGGGAGACGAAGGTTTTTCAGTTTAATGGAAAAAATGATTGATCAAAATAAAAATCAATGCTTGGTGTTGTCAGGTTTAAAACGGCCCTGACGCCTTTTTTACACTGGGAATTATTTAAATAATGATGGCTGAATGTCCAAAGTCAATCAAGCAAAGTTTTATTTTCCAATTTGCGAGTTGGTGAGAGAGAGAGAGCCGGAGGCCGAACAGGCCTGTTCGGCCTCCCACACTCCCTTCATCTGACCCCCTCCTCTGACTCTCCTCCGGACATAAAGAGACAAAGAGGGGGGCTGTCTTCTGGAATTCTAGCAGGCAGGCAGGAAACAACCAATCACAACAGACAGTTTAAAACTTCAGCTCGAAGATTCAGAAACTTGAAACCGAATGTGTGTGTGTGTGTGTGGCTGTGCTCATGTGTGCTAAATGAGTGTCTGTGTGTATACAATTATTAGTGATACAAATAGTGTATGAAACATGATTATGAATACACAAAATTGGTGACATATCCTAACATTCCCCCCTGTTGTGAATTCAAAATCATGGCCCTACGGCTTTAGGACAGATCATCATTATGAAATCATACAACAGTGGAGAGGCGAAAAACCCTCAGTAGGGACAAAAATTCCTCTCCTCTCTTCCGACGTGGAACGAGATCTTCATCATTTGATGACCATCAGGGAATAAAACATATAAAAATACATTTCAATGTGCCTAGTGAAAAATAACAAAACTGTCTCCACGCAGAGCTTGTCCCTGGGGTGACTTGATGCAGGCCCCTTGCCTCGCTGTAGGAGGAGACAGCCGTCTTTACCTCCCGGATCTTCGTGTGTGGTGTATATGTATGCACGTGTGGGGCTTGAGCGACAAGTCCATATTCTTTTTACGTTTCAGTGTCCAGTTCGAGTTTGTCATACTCAACATCAATCAGATTGTAATGTTACTTTTGGGTAACAAACATGCAATTAATCATCATTTTTGTCAGAAAAATAATGTAACAAAAACAGTCTACACATAACAAAAATGAAAACCATAATTATCCCGATATATTGTCTTTCAAATTCTTCATAGTGGTCATAACATCAATAATTGTTTCATTTTTAAAACTTTAAATGCAATTATGTTCTTCAATCAAGGCTAAAATTTCTTTATGTACGTCATTAATTTCCAAACCATATCTAATCTTTTTATTCTGTGGCTTCAACATTCGTATCTGTGGCTGGTGGTGTGGTTCTGATGTGCATGTGGTCCGAGATTGTGACTCAGGTGGACTCCTGTTCGAGGGATTCGCGTTGCTAGGCCTTTAGCTGGAAACCGGTGAAGTTTGTACTGCAACTGGTGGATCCAGCTGCCACGCCCCGCGACCTTTGCTGCGTCGGGGTCACCGCCATCATCTGGCGAGGGCCATCTCAGCATTCACTTCCCCCCAACGAAGTCGTTTCAACACCTTGAAGAAGAGTTGGTCTCCCACACGGACGTAATTTCTGTAAATCAGAACAACACTTGACCAGTATTGGCGTCTTTTGGATCTTTTTCGGTCAAACATGTTTTTTGTTGGTGGTTCTGATGAACCTGAGAGTCTATAGGGGATAGTGTCCTTCCTTCGGCTGGCATTGTCCTCATTGCTGTGATTGAAACACAGTCTGGCCATTGTCTCTTTTTTTTTTTTCCATTAGTGCGTTCCACAAGTCCTGCAGACTGTATGCGCAGTGACGCTTTGAGTCCATTTTTTAACAACTGTCCCACTTGTTACAACATCATTCACAAAATGCATCATTTTCACTTCAAATCACTTCTGGAAATTCCAAATGTCAGGATAATTTGATTACACAACACTTTTCCCAATCGTTTTTAAGCATCAGCATGTGTTGTTGGAAACAGCTTGATCCATTTTGAAAACATATCAATCATAGTCAAACAATATTGCAACCCAAACAAATAACACTGTCCAAAAAAATTTTTTTGTTGAAAAGTCTGTATGTGGGAACAATTCCATATCATATCTCCTCCCTGTTGAGGCACGACGTCTGCTCGTGTCTCACTCAATGTTTGCATCATTGTCCACCCAATGTGCATGTTCAATTAGTGGTGCCTTTTTCCCTGGCCTGAGATCAACTTGTCAAGTTGATTTACTGTGTGTGTGGGGGGGTGCGTGGGTGTGTGTGTGTGTGTGTGTGTGTGTGTGCTTTCATTAAACCTCTTGTGCTTTGTTGACTCTGGGGTTATGGCTTGGCTCCAGCCTTTATTCAATCGTAATCGTGTCATTTTCTGTTCAGAGAATTTTTTTTTTATTTACAAATACTTACTTAGACGTGCTTTATGCGCAACCTTTCTTTTATCTTTTGTGATTTTTAAAGCACCCGTTCGCCCAAAATCAACAGAACACAAGAACATTTTATCTTGACTGTGAGTTCCCATTGTAACCATACAGCTCATACAAGATGGGAAACTCCAAATTTTAATTAGCTCACAACCGCCTACGCTCTTCCTGCTTATCCTAACAATTTCTCTCTTTTACAAGTTATCTGTTGGTATCACACTACTAATACTCCCATCGCATAAAAGTCAGCGTGATTTCTTCCTACAACCTTGGTTCTCAGACACTTTCTTATCAGTCTGGAATGTGCACCTGGTCTTCATGTCTTTACACGTCTTAACTCCTCCAGTCGGGAGGAAAATGGGTCAAAAAGTCAAGTCCTGGGTTTGGTGAAAATTTGGACGGCTCCACAGTCGTGTGGCGCCTTCTAAATGGTGCGTGGAAAAAGAATGACGCTGGGCTTAAATGCATCGCACCTTATTAATGTAATGTTACAATTAAATCGCCGTGCAATGTGAATGTCGTGTGATGGAATGTCATTTTTTCATTCCTTAAAGCAGCAGTGAAAGCTCTTGATCACACTCTTAAGTGGTTCTCTGCCACGAAATCCAAATTGTTGTGACTAATATGCAAATGGATTCACTTTCCTGTGTTTCTGCAGCAACACAAGTCCATGAAGCCATTTTTTGCAGTCACTGTTTGCCCAAATGGCTTATAATAATAATTTGGTAGTGCATTAAGATGCTTTGTAAATACAATCTTGCAGTGTATCTCCACAAGTTCCAACATACACAACCCATTTTATGGCCATGATACTGTTGTTTTAAACTCACCCCAAGCCTGTTGGGCTCTTTCTCTGCCGCATAAATTACAGCCCTGAGAGACTTTGGGCTCCAACTTTATCTATGAAAGGTCAGGGACTTAATGGAGGTCATGAAAGTCCCAAGGAAAGTGTTTACACAAAAGTGGTCTGGCAAAGTTTTATTACTATTTTTCTTCCCGCTTATCACTGACAATGCGTCCTTTTAAAGTTTTGACTTTTGTTTAAATTCGCCCTTGCTTATTGATTCTGATATTAAAGTCCAATTGTCAGTGTATCACGGCTTAATAAGCAAAACGCATGTTGATGTAGAAGTCCTTCTACACACACTTTTTATGTTAGTTTTTTTCTTTCGCCATGTGATCTTCTGTTGCTTCTCTCTTCGTCCTGAAAAGTTATTGTTTATCACAAGACTCTCTGCTTCCTTCTTTTTTTTAAATGTTTTCTCTTTTTCTTCCTTCTGCTCAACACGTTCAAGCTTTTTGTGCATAATTTAGAATCTTCTTTTCCATTTTACAAGTTGGCCAATTTAAATTAGGTTGTTTTATCTGAAAAGCCTGTAATTCTCTTTTTCCTTTTTCACATAATCTTCTCTGCTTTAATGAAAATTATAGCCCTTGCCAAATTTTTCCTGTATCATTGCATCTCTGGCCTACTTTAATATAAACATCATCAACTGGAATATGAAATCTAAAATATGTATTTCTTCAATTCACCAAAAAGCAAAATCTAATTTCTATCCTCCTTCTCTCACTGAACTCTCTCTCTTCCTCCTCCTCACAGGAGCCTCTCCACAGTCTGCTCCTAATTTCCAAATTCACTGTAGTTTTTCCACAACCACTCAAACCTACCAATGTCTCGAATCAAAATTTAAAAAATCAAGAAACACCTATGTTTTTGCAAAAATTCCTCATGTTCACTTTCAGAAGCTTCATCCAATTGTTAAAATTTCATAACACCTACTTCTCCCTTTCTGAAGGAGACGCAAGTATACAATTAAGTAAAAACCATCATCAAAATGATATATCTTGTCTATTGAATCATGTAAATATAAATTATCTCATCACTAAACTTTTTCTGTAAATTAATCACATCCCCACAACTTGGGCTCTCATTATTCTGTAAAAATAAAACTAATTTCAATTCATGCAACCAACTCAGTGTCCTTCTGGGTCCCTCAACCACACAGGTTCTAATTCTGTTACTCTGTTCCATTTTTCCACTTGCAAATCTGACTATGGGCTTTCTCACTTGCCCTGTCATTTGAAATTGATTTATTATAAGCAATCCTATCTGCACCAATGTCACATAAAAAGGGTAATTGGTGTCCCATTACCAATACGGTTATTTCAACTCAATCATTTAATCAAAAGCCAATATCTTTTGTAAATTTAGGAAAACCTCTTCATTTAAAAACTTAGTCATGCTGAAGGCTGCTTCTTCTCAAGGCAATTTCTTGCTATCTGGCCTTCTTTTAGTGTGGTCTTCCTGTGTGGTTGACGGCAGTTTCTGGCAAAGTGTCCTGATCTGCCACAATTGTAACAAATATCATCTCCGGTGGGAAGGCGTCCTTGTCTCAGCCTCTTCCACCTTGATAAAAGACATTCTGACCTTTATTTTGATAAAAAGTGTCTATAGACCTCTGTTTCCTTTTATTTTCTATCTTCTCAGCATGGAGGGCGTGATTTACATACTCCTCCAGGGTACCTGTTGGCAGGCAAATGTAATGTTTATTCACCCACTTATGAATTTCCTCTCTTGATCCTGCATGTGAAGCATTCTTCAACTGCTGTTGAAATGCCCCATCCACATCACCATCTTCCTGCAGCCCGCTGTGGTTTTAAAACACAGCTGTCATTCTCACTTTGTATTGCCCAAATGTCTCATCATTTCTGTTTCTTGTCACCCTCTTCTCTTTTTAAGGCTACCCTCATCCAATATTCTGTTTCCTCAAAGCCATTTGTCTTCATCTTTTTGGGGTCTTTCTTTGTCTTTGCTATGATTGATTTCTGCAATGCGGCTATTTTTCGTGTTTTTAACTGACCATTAAAGCCATGTTCAGCTATCCATTTGTCTAAATACTGAATTTTATCAGGATCCTGTTTTTTGATGAACTTCCTTATCTTCACTCATCTTTTTAAACCATCCTAGACATCTGGGTTAAATTTTTTTATTTTTCAGAAAACGCACATCAGGCTATTTCTCTCTTTTCTTTTAAGCCTATCCCGTTGTATAAGTTATTTTATTTAATTTCTAATTTAAATGAATTTATCTCCTCAAATCATCTTCTTTATTAACTTCTTTTGTAAATTTGGGAATTATTTTTCTCAATAAGATCTCGTCACTCATAAGTAGCCTTTTGTTGGTTACTAATCCTTGATTCCATTTTATCTCTACTTCATCAATCCTTTTAGCATAATTCCAACCACTTTGATCACTCTCCCTGACATTTAGACACACAGACAGACACACAGACATATACACGGGCCCACAAAACGACACACACAGTTCTCAACACTGAACAACTACAAACAACAATAACATGTTAGTATAACAGCAACACAATCCATCTTTATCTTTTGCCCATAATAAGTCCTTTAATTCAACTAATATCTCTCATAATTATGTATGTGCAGCCCTATAGGGCCAATGCAGCCTCTGCCACAAATGCACACTGCCACTTTTACACGCAGCACATTGAGGTGAGCGCTTTATTGGTTTATCTGTCTTTTTTTTGGGGGGGGTTTCTCAGGATACAGGGGGCAGTTGCAACCCCCCTCCCCCTTCTTTACCTTCTTAAGATGCCCTTTATTAGTCCCACAATGGGGAAATTCGAGATTCGAACCCAGGCCTCCTGGGGAGACTGGGTCCTGAACGCGGCGCCTTAGACCACTCGGCCATCCTGGCAGCCAACAACTTTCTCTGTCATTCTCAAATACTGGTCCTGTTTATTACCCTTACTGCAGTACATGGGATAAAATACCAAATGGTATTTGTAATCCCCAATCACACCATTCATTCATTTTGCAAACAGTTTTTCCGCAAACATCCACAAGCAAAACGATCATTCCACATCTGACGTTGTGTGTGTGTGGGGTTTTTTTTTTTTTTTCTTCAGCTTCTCTGCAAATTCTTCTCTCACTACCCTGAAACCTGATCCTTCAGGCTTGCCCCAGCCAGACCTCTTCTTTTGCTGTTGTCTGTTCTGCTACTTCTCCAAACCCACACACACACACACGCACGCACGCACGCACACACATTCTCACTGACTCAAACTTGTTCCTTTGTTCACACACACACAGCTGCACAGCCCCCAAAACACTTCAAATAAAAACCACCGAAAATAATGCCTTATTATTCCCTGAATTTCAATGTGAAATTGTGAGTAAGACCTTCTCCTGATTGCCACTCTTTTCCATTGTCGACACCGGAGGGAACCTTTTAATTTTCGCGGAAACTTTGTCTCCCTTCTCTAGGCGGATCAATCTCTAAAATTTGCTCAGTTTATGGCCAAATTCGCTACCATCGACGCCGAGGAACAAATCAATTTGTTCACCGTGCTATCCGTGTCTAAAATTTGCTCAGTTTCAACGAGTTATGGTCAATTCGCTACCGATGAGTTATGGCCTAATTCGCTACCGATTATTTTTACATAACTCCTTGGACTAGCACGATGCAGTTTTTGTTACCGTACTGACTAAACGGTCGAGGCCCGGCCTCTGCGCGCGCTGTCTTACCCACATAAATCACCCCTTACGAATTGTGTTAATATTTTAAATTTTAAAATGGTGGCACAAAATAATTTGAAAAACAATACCTGATTTCCTCTGGATCAGCCTTGTCCTATCGGCAACCGGCATCCGGGCGGTGCGCCGTCGCAGGAACCTGGAGGCCTCGCTTTCTCAATGTTGAAGCGCTGACGTCAGATTCGATGGCGTCCAAAAGATCCAACGACGACGCCCGTCCGAGTGCGGCTGCCCGCATTCTCCACCAAATAAATGTCAGGTTTAAAACGGCCCTGACGCCTTTTTTACACTGGGAATTATTTAAATAATGATGGCTGAATGTCCAAAGTCAATCAAGCAAAGTTTTATTTTCCAATTTGCGAGTTGGTGAGAGAGAGAGAGCCGGAGGCCGAACAGGCCTGTTCGGCCTCCCACACTCCCTTCATCTGACCCCCTCCTCTGACTCTCCTCCGGACATAAAGAGACAAAGAGGGGGGCTGTCTTCTGGAATTCTAGCAGACAGGCAGGAAACAACCAATCACAACAGACAGTTTAAAACTTCAGCTCGAAGATTCAGAAACTTGAAACCGAATGTGTGTGTGTGTGTGTGGCTGTGCTCATGTGTGCTAAATGAGTGTCTGTGTGTATACAATTATTAGTGATACAAATAGTGTATGAAACATGATTATGAATACACAAAATTGGTGACATATCCTAACACAACAGAAGGTGATGAAGACCACTGGGGGCCATCACAAGCACATAATGAGGACACATTATCAGACGCTCATGATGATAATGATACGAATGATGATGATGATGATGATGGGCAAGCCAAAGGTGAAAGGGCATGTGATGCTGACTCATTAACTTCAAAGTTGACTTTAAAACCGCACACAAGAACACATAGTGGAGAAAAAACATTTTCTTGCTCAGTTTGTGGCAAAAGCTTTTCTTTAAAGTCATATTTAATAAAACACAAAACAATACACAGTGGAGAAAAACATTTTTCCTGCTCAGTTTGTAGGAAAAGTTTCACTGAAAAGGCACATTTAACAAGTCACGCAAGAACACACAGTGGAGAAACCCCTTTTTCCTGCTCAGTTTGTGGAAAGAGTTTCTATCGTAAGTCGCATTTAATAAAACACACAACAATACATAGTAGAGAAAAACCTTTTTCTTGCTCAGTTTGTAGCAAATGTTTCTCTCTAAAGTCTAATTTAACAAGCCACGCAAGAACACAGTGGGGAAAAACCTTTTTCCTGCTCAGTTTGTAGGAAAAGTTTCACTCAAAAATCAACTTTAACCAATCATAAAAGAACACACGGTGGCGAAAAACCCTTTTCCTGCTCAGTTTGTGGAAATAGTTTCTCTCGTAAGTCGCTTTTAACGAGCCACACACACAGTTGCAGCGTTTGTGCTAAAAAATTATTTTCTAAAACGGGTGCTGAGAGACACAATTGTGCTGGTGAGAAAAGCAACGATCCTTGAAGCTTAAAAAAACGACCAAAACAAAAACTGAAGGAACTGACTCTTTGTAGTAAGATGTAAATGTGATTTAGAATAAAATATGATATATTGAATTTTGCAAAGCTTTTTTATTGACATTAAGCCAATGTGATCAGTTTCAGAATAACCATTATGTCTGAGTGATAATTAATTTTTTTGTGTCTTTACATCAAACTTGTAAAGGAAATTAATTGCCTTTGCCTGGAACAACATTTGTTAATATTATACTTTTCAGTTGTCTTTTTAATCGTACTTAATGGAAAAGGTGTGAGAAGAAACAGTGCCTTACACGGTCATCAATAAAATCACTTGTTCCACTTGCTCAACTGGCCTTCATTACGCTGTGTGAAAAGGTGAAAAACTGAACTAGAAGTTGAACTATAAAAAGAGCCAGAAAGAGAAACGCAAGTAGTCTCAGTTTCTCTCTTAGGTTTTGGAATGTTAGGAGTTGGCAATCTGATGGCGACTGGAGTCAGCGTTTATTTGTCACCACGGAGGGGATGATCCGCATCACGCAGTTTGTTGCTGCTGCTGTCTGAATTGGAAAAGTACTCTAGTTTAATGAATATTGAAATGAATAATGAAATATTTAAGTAATAAAATAAACATTGAAATATTTTTTGACAATTTAACATTTAAATAATAGTGAAAATTTTCAATTTAAAATTCGCAACAATATACGTCCATCCATCCATTATTTATACCGCTTCTCCTCACGAGGGTCGCGGGGGGTGCTGGAGCCTATCCCAGCTATCTTCGGTTAGTAGGCGGGGGACACCCTGAACTGGTTGCCAGCCAATTGCAGGGCACACAGATACGAACAACCATCCGCGCTCACACTCATACCTAGGGGCAATTTAGTGTGTTCAATCGACCTGCCATGCATGTTTTTTGGAATGTGGGAGGAAACCGGAGTACCCGGAGGAAACCCACGCAGGCACGAGGAGGAATTAAATTAATAATAAATATAGAAACATTTACTAAATATTCAACAAATTGAATAGTCCAAATTTTCAAAGATAAAAAATTATGAATCAAATTTTAAGTATTAATTAATTAAATAAATAATTAAAATAATTGCACTCATATTTAAATGAACAAATATGTTGCTAAATATTCAAGATTGCAATAGAAAGTATTTAAAAATATTTATAGAATTCTTACATATAAAAAATTTTGAATACATATTGTAGTCATACATAAGCAAGTTTAAATATTTACATGAAAATCGAATTAAATACTGAATACTGAGGTAAAAAATTGTTAAGGAAAAAATACTTAAATATTGGAGTGAGTATACAATTAAATGAATAAACAACAAATACAACATGGAAAATATAATTTATCAACATTTGTCAAACCACAACGTTCTTTTTTGCATATTCTTAAATAATCTTAGTTTTTTTTCTCTTTTCCTTTTTTAGTTACTCAACAGTTCATTCCACGTGAAATATCCCATTGGAAGAAAAAATATCTCATGCAAAAAATAAAGAGCGACCGATTGTTTTTGAGGACAATAAAAGGCACCACAGCACTGGCGAAAAAGCCTGTAAAAAGGCAAAGGTGCAAACATGTTGACATTAAGAAGCACTTTATCACGTCAACTGTGAATAATAGGAAAATAGATTTGCAATGCAGTCCAAAAGACAACATGGTGGCAGATAACAAAACCGGCAACAAGTTCATGTTACATTTTCCTGCTCAGTTTGTGGCAAAAGCTTTTCTGGAAAGTCAAATTTATTAAAACACACAACAACATATAACATATAACAAGTCACGCAAGAACACACAGTGGAGCAAAACCTTTTTCCTGCTCAATTTGTGGAAAATGTTTCTCTCAAAAGGCCAGTTTAACAGAACACACAAGAACACACACTGGAGAAAAGCCTTTTTCCTGCTCAGTTTGTGGCAAGAGTTTCTCTCATAAGGCAAATTTAACAAGTCACACAAGAATACATAGTGGAGAAAAGCCTTTTTCTTGCTCAGTTTGTGGAAAATGCTTCTCTCAAAAGGCTAATTTAATAAAACACACAACAATCCACAGTGGAGAAAAACCCTTTTCATGCTCAGTTTGTGAAAAATGCTTCTCTGTAAAGTCAAATTTAGGAATCCACACAAGAACACACAGTGGAGACAAGCCATTCAGTTGCAGCGTTTGTGCTAAAAAATTCTTTTCTAAAAAGGGTGCTGAGAGACACGATTGTGATGGTGAGAATTGCAGCGATCCTTGAAGCTTCAAAAAAGACAAAAACCTGAAGGAACTGACTCTTCGTGGTACGATGTAAATGTGATTTTGAATAAAATATGCTAAATTTCATTTTGCACAGCTCTTTTATTGACACTAAGCCAATGTGATCAGTGCCAGAAGAAGCAATGTGTCTGAGTGATGATGATCTTTTTTGTTTTTACATCAAACATTATCAATTAAATTAATTGCCTCTGCCTGGAACATTTGTGAACTTTATGCTTTTCAGTTGTCTTTTAAATCGTACCTAATGGAAAAGGTGTGAGAAGAAACGGTGCTTATGAAATCGGGGCCTTCCACAATCATCAATAAAATCACTTGTTCAACTGGC
The DNA here is from genome assembly GCF_059441095.1 of Idiotropiscis lumnitzeri. Lineage (NCBI taxonomy): Eukaryota > Metazoa > Chordata > Actinopteri > Syngnathiformes > Syngnathidae > Idiotropiscis > Idiotropiscis lumnitzeri. Next base: position 31,960,149 of record NC_142392.1, on the reverse strand, counting down.
CTTTTTTTCTGAGCCTTTGTGTTAGTAGAGTCATATCAAAGTCTAATATCAAAAACAATGTCAGTGTGAAAATGTAAAAAGGTCGGTTTCTGATTGATTTATGAATAAAAACTTAGCCCTAAATATGAGCAAATAATTTATGAAAAACGCATCTTCAGCACCACTTTTCTAAAAGAAACAGACAACAACATTTTCCCACTTTAAAGAAAAGTCTTGATAAAGAAATAAACTGACAAATTTATTGAAGTCCTTCCAAAATGTCCTTGAGTATGAGCCGATCCAAAACAGGTGTTGAACTATCTCTGCGTGGGTTCCACAAAAAGAGCAACTCTTCCGGCTTCTCTCTCCTCTTGGGTACAAAACACAATTTTACGCTTACGATGCAAACTGTGCCACAATTATTAACCAATCAGGAGTCGGACACTCGGGCTGATTCTGATTGGCTGTTTACTGTCCAATCGCGTTTTACAACAGCTCGCCGTCCGGGAAGACTCAAAAACACAGTCGAAAGAAGGGTCTTCTGCAATCTAATATGCTGCTCTTATTGTTTTTGTAATAATTCATTTTTTTTGTTTTCGAATATATATATATATTTATATATATATATATATATTTTTTTTTTTAGAGCCCGGACTGTACGTGAATTTGGGGGGTTTCACCGGAGCGCGTCATCCAAACAGTCACTGGAATCAAAGAGTCTGAACCGACACAGGGATAGAAAACAAAGTAGCTTTAATAGCACTGCAATCAATTCAACAGAGCTCAATAACGCTCTTTCATTCTGGCGCATACACGATGACTAAAAGTGTAGCAATCGCGCATCCGCAGCTAACGGCTAACGGACTCGGTCTCTTTTAGAACCGCTTAGCTGTCGAACAATATGCCCGACATAAATTAATTAAATACAAGGACCCATTAGCTGCCTGAAAACAAGCCTGTTGTTAAATACGCAAATTAAACAGCAAACCAATATCTGTATAAACAGAGCAGTAATGAGGAATTTGAAATGAAAACAGGGAAAATGGCAGAATTTCAATTTGTTTTATTTTAAAATGTACAACGCACGCCGGCCTCCATTGAGACGGAAAAATTCTGGTGCTACGGGCCGTTTCGTCCAGTGCGTGTCCGCGGAGGGTGCTTGTTAGCGGCTTCACTGCTACGTACGCCCACTTCCCTTGCTGCTACTGGCCGTTTTGTCCCGATGGGTGCTTGGCCGCGGTGGGGGCGTGTCCACAGAGGGTGCTTGTTAGCGGCTTTACTGCTACGTACGCCCGCCTCCCATGCGACGGAGGTCTCATGTACAAGAGCTCCGGGACATTTCGTCCCATGCGTGTCCGAGAGGGGGTGCTTGTCATCAGCTTTACTATTAAGCAAGCGTTTCCTCAAGTCGACCGGTCAGTCCACTTTAGCCACCCGTTTTTTTTGTGTTTGTTTTGAATCACACTAGCTCAGCGGCGCATGTGTAAGCCTCGGGTTGTATTTCTCTTGGCCCTCAGAACCCGCGAGTGTAAAAATTCTTTTTCTACATCCAATACAATATTTTCTTTCATCAATGCAAATACGGGGGTTCTACTCATACTGATTAGCAGTTTCTCATTGACGGACTGTTCTGCATGATGTCAGTAACTGGGAGGCGCACGCCCTCGAGGACGGCCACCCGGCACAGCTGTGTGGTGGTGACACTATTGGACGGGTGACTGGCGGAAGCTTCAATCCATTCGCGTCTCGCCCCGTCTCCCATAAAAGCTCACTAACTTAATCCCTCATCATATTTTACAAATGCCCCCCGCGAACCGTCACCTTATTGTGGTGGAGGGGTTTGCGTGTCCCAATGATCCTAGGAGCTAAGTTGTCGGGGGCTTTTGCCCCTGGTAGGGTCACCCATGGCAAACAGGTCCTCGGTGAGGGTCCAGACAAAGCACGGCTCACCAAAACCCCTTATGAAGTTTAAAATAATTGGACCACGTTCTCCCTTGCCCGGACGCGGGTCACCGGGGCCCCCCTCTGGAGCCAGGCCTGGAGATGGGGCTCGTCGGCGAGCGCCTGGTGGCCGGGCCTACACCCATGGGGCTCGGCCGGGCACAGCCCGAAAAGGCAACGTGGGTCCCCTTCCCATGGGCTCACCACTTGTGGGAGGGGCCAAAGGGGTCGGGTGCAGTGTGAGTCGGGCGGCAGCAAGAGGCAGGGACCTTGGCGCTCGGATCCCCGGCTACAGAAACTGGCTCTTGGGACATGGAATGTCACCTCTCTGGCGGGGAAGGAGCCTGAGCTGGTGTGCGAGGCAGAGAAATTCCGACTAGATATAGTCGGGCTCACCTCCACACACAGCTTAGGCTCTGGAACCATTCTTCTTGAGAGGGGTTGGACACTCTTCCACTCTGGAGTTGCCCAAGGTGAGAGACGCCGAGCAGGTGTGGGCATACTTATTGCCCCCCGGCTCGGCGCCTGTACACTGGGGTTCACGCCGGTGGACGAGAGGGTAGCCTCCCTCCGCCTTAAGGTGGGGGGACGGGTGCTGACTGTTGTTTGTGCTTATGCACCAAACAGCAGTTCAGAATACCCACCCTTTTTGGAGTCTTTGGAGGGTGTGCTGGAGAGCGTTGCCCCTGGAGACTCCCTCGTTCTGCTGGGGGACTTCAATGCTCACGTGGGTAACGACAGTGAGACCTGGAAGGGCGTGATTGGAAGGAATGCCCCCCCCCAATCTGAACCCAAGCGGTGTTCTGTTACTAGACTTCTGTGCTCGTCATGGATTGTCGATAACGAACACCATGTTCAAACATAAGGGTGTCCATATGTGCACTTGGCACCAGGACACCCTAGGCCGCAGTTCGATGATCGACTTTGTAGTCGTGTCAACGGATTTGCGGCCGCATGTTTTGGACACTCGGGTGAAGAGAGGGGCGGAGCTGTCAACTGATCACCACCTGGTGGTGAGTTGGCTCCGAGGTTGGGGTACGATGCCGGTCCGACCCGGCAGACCCAAGGGTATTGTGAGGGTCTCCTGGGAAGGCTTGGCAGAATCCCCTGTCAGAAAGAGTTTCAACTCCCACCAGAACTTTGACAACGTACCGGCGGAGGCGGGGGACATTGAGTCTGAGTGGACCATGTTTCGTGCCTCCATTGTTGAGGCAGCCGATGGAAGCTGTGGACATAAGGTGGTCAGTGCCTGTCATGGCGGCAACTCCCGAACGCGCTGGTGGACACCGGCGGTAAGGGATGCTGTCAGGCTGAAGAAAGAGTCCTATCGGGCTGAAGTGAAATATGGTTTATTAATGTTGTTTTACCACATAAATGCTGCATAATAACCATTTTATACCTATATGCACGCGTTAGTAGATGTCTGTGTTTATGTGTTATGAGAATTTGCGCAGGCTGTGTCAATGTGTTGTGAGAATTTGCACAGACTGCATCTATGTGTTATGAGAATTTGCACAGGTTGTATCTATGTGTTATGAGAACGGGAATAATTGGAAATAATTCGTACAGGGCCTAAGCACCAGGAATGTCTGACTCATGTGAAAAGGTACAGTCGATAACGAAAAGGGAGTGAGGATTGGCAGAGGCCAAAGTTGTGCGAAGGGCCATGCGAACCATCAAAGCGCACTCGAACGGGAGGGGTTGGGGTGCGATATTGGCTATAAGAATGTGACGAAGGCAAAACGAAAGTAGAGTCGGCTGAGGGTTTTACGCGCGGACGCCCAGCATCGTATTTTTTGCTCGCATTACTGAGGACGCCGGGGCTCTCCGTCCTTCCAGCACACGGTAATGAGATTTATGTCTTGCATGTAATCTATGAGCTGAAATACAATTGTTGCTTGCTTGCTTGCTTGTACACTTTATACTGTGGGTTAAATAAAATGTGCCGCTTGTTTAACGCAGTGAAGTGTTTGTTGTCCATGTAAGTCGCCGACGATCCGCGATCCTGAAGTTAATAATAAGTCATAGCAATTGATCATGAGTTGTGACTATTATATTATTTGATACTGTAATTGATTGTAAGCAGTGTCTACTCAAGGGCTCACGCTTGTCTGATTGGACATAACAGACAGCTTAACCCATTGTAGCCTGACGATTGGGTATCAGTCTCGCTACTAGTCACTCTCATTGATGCTGTAATTGATCATAAGCAGTATCAGAATTGTTTTCAAAACATTTTTGGCGTTGTCGGCAGGATCTCGGGAAAACTGCGACTTGGACATGGCTTGTTGTTTGAGTAAGAGTAAAACTTTGGATGAACCCGAGGGGGGTTTTGTTGACTGCGTCTCGGGAGTGCCGGGGTGGGACAGTCGTGCTGACTGCGTCTCGGGAGTGCCGGGGTGGGACAGTCGTGCTGACTGCGTCTCGGGAGTGCCGGGGTGGGACAGTCGTGAGTTTAGAGGACCCGAAGGGGGGTTTGCTGACTGCGTCTCGGGAGTGCCGGGGTGGGACAGTCGTGAGTTTAGAGGACCCGAAGGGGGGTTTGCTGACTGCGTCTCGGGAGTGCCGGGGTGGGACAGTCGTGCTGACTGCGTCTCGGGAGTGCCGGGGTGGGACAGTCGTGAGTTTAGAGGACCCGAAGGGGGGTTTGTTGACTGCGTCTCGGGAGTGCCGGGGTGGGACAGTCATGAGTTTAGAGAAATTGGGAAATTGTTGACGCGGAATGGGGGACGCCCTGGTCCGTGGGTTAACATGCCAGTGGGGGCCAGCCCGACGTCAGTTAAGGATTTACTGACTCAGGTGGTGGTCTGTAAAAGAGCGCCTTTGGGGGGTGTGCGGAAGATGATGTGGATTTGTGCAGAAGCATGGCGGGAGAAGAATAAGGCGTTAGACGCTGCTCTCCTCGCTGGTGCGCGTAAAGATCAAGAAATTCTAATGCAGAACAATAAGATCGAAGAACTAGAGAAGGAAATATCTAGATTAAATTCTGTGTTGGAAAAAACAATTGTGCATATTTCCAAGAAAGCACGAGCTAACCAGCGGAAAACTGATCGCCGCGTTGAAACGCAACAAATACGGGCGTTTACGAGAGATCTTGCGGGCGAATGGGAGCCGGAGGGCTGGGAAGGAGATATATGGGGGGATGGTGACGTTGAAGTAACAGCCCCTGCCACCGGGCAGTCCCTCTATCCAAAATTATCACATTTGCAAATAAAACCGATAGCACGCAGGCGTGAAGAGCAAAATGTGGTATTGCCTATTGTGGATGTCGAGCGGGATGCTAATGGGGTTGTCGTAGTGGACGCTGAAGGAAACCCCATTGTGCGGAGACAGGAGTTTCCTGAACCCGCACCGCGAGTAACTGTAACTAAGGAAGATTATTCACAGGACGAAATCACACAAATTTCCACCAAATATAAACAGCGTGGTGGGGAGCCCACTGACTCATGGATCAGACGTCTGTACGAGGAAGGTGCAGATGCAATTGGGCTGGATCAGGGGGACAGACGCGCTATGTGGAGAGCGTTAATAGACGCGGGAGTCCCTCATTCTGAGATTGATGGACAATCAAACGAGTTTTTGATGGCCAGGTGCAGACAAAGAGGACTTAAAGTTAATTGTTTGCGCTTTGAAGAACGATCCGGTCGTTCTGAACTTGCAGAATTGGCAGGACTGCTTAAAGATATGATAAAACCAGCTGTGCCCTCTGCCCCTCCCGTGGAGGGGAACAGAGAGGAATGTTTGGAAAGCAGCAGTGAGGATGAAAGGTATGTTGCAGCCGTTCGAAGAAAAAAAAAAAGGCAAGAGGTCTCAAGTCTTTGATCTCTTAGGATAGGATGAAGGTCAAGCCTTTGTTGCCAGCCAGTCAAAATTGTCAGAACGATGGAGTGTCGGTGATATTCGACCCCATGTAAAGCTAGAAATTTATTGGAATAATTCGGTTCAATGTGTTTTGGCACTGGTTGACACAGGGGCGGAGGCCTCGTTGATTCAAGGAAATCCCAACAAAATGAAGGGCACCCTAGTCCCGGTACAAGGAATAGGGGGACAAATTATAAATGGAAAGGCAGTAACTTTGCCTTTGAAAATTGGACACATGCCAATTCGGAAATATGAAGTGGTGGTTACACCCATCGCAGAATGGATAATTGGAATGGACATACTGGCTGGAATGACCTTGCACCTGAAAGGGCAGTAAAATCGCCCAGTTGGTAATAAAACCGTGCAATATGACAACAGTTCAGGAAATTCCTAAACCAGTGATAAGATCTGGACGAGGCTCAGGGGGCTTTGGCTCAACCGTCAGGGCCGGAGCTAAGGTTTAGGTAAAACAAAACTCAGGGCCCCCCCGGGCTGCTGAGATAATTGCACAAGGAGACGACGCTACAGTGAGCGTCTTATTTGAATGAGAAGAAAAATGTGTTATTTACGTGAAAACTAATCTGTGCCTTTCAATTGTAGGAACTAACTGTGTTCATTACAGCCGGTGTGGATGACGTGGTGGGAGTTGTTTGTGGGACGGGCCGGCAACGGATCAAGACGACGTGGCCGCTATCGAAGTCCGGTACGGTGGTGATGTCGGCTGCTTGGTCATCCTCTTCCTTGTCCTTGGTGCCATGGTCCAACTCTCCTGGGAGCAAACGACCGGACGCCTTCTGTACCCCCGAATGCAGGGCCCGCTGTCATGGAATCTGACCGGCAGTGAGAGGGTCAAGGGGGTCAACGTGACCCAGGATGGAGTGACGTGTCCGGGGGGCGGGCTGTGTGCGGTGGCCAACCTCACCGCTGATGCAGTATTCTGGAGTCCTGGAAAAGAATCAACCCAATGGCTGTTTCGTAATGGAACTAGAATCTGGATCAAGTCCAGGGTGGAGCTGTGCGCAGTGAAACCAGGTACGATGGAAGGAGATGTCAAGAGCTTTTGGTTCAGAGCAGAGTGTGATCCGACCCGTCAAGGAAAGAACTGGACCAAATGACTCATCCCAGAGAAGGGGAGAGGCGTTAGTAAAGCGACCCCCCCCCCACACACACATTACAAACACCCAGCTGGTACCTATAATTGATACATGTACACCCTTGGCACAATCAGCAATAACTACGAAAATGTATTGGAAAGTTGTATTCCCTGTTTTTCCCACGTGTGTTCGAAAGAAGAGAGAGTGTTAACACGACACCTTATTGGGGGGAACCGGAACGTTATTGGGGGTATCTAACACCATTGATAATGAAGTGACACGCTATAAATTAGCTGGGACCGGACAGGGAACTCATGATGCCCTACTAAAAGTAGGAATGTGGCTTCCTAATTCAATAGTGGGACAAAACGAAAATGCTAAACTGTGGCAAAATGTATTTAAATGGGAATTAAATATGTGGAACGCCACTAGTGAAGTGTTAACCAATGTAACTAAACAGCTAAACTGGACCACATGTAGCATACAAAACCTACATGCGCAGACGCAAAAAGAGCGTTTCGTACGAGTAATGACTACAGGAAATTACCAGGAGTGGCGTAGTGTCTGGAATATATCCTCTGAGTTGTGGTGAACCCAAACACAAACCAGACCTTTAATACCGATCTTTGCGAAAACACTGATAAAGGACTAGCTTGTAAATTGCATCATGAATTTGTTAATTCTTGCTTAACCAACGTAAACTTCACCTTGTGCGATTGGTCGAGGGAACCTAGTAGGGACATTTTGTGGCAGGTGGGGCCGCATACCTCAGTGGGGAAACGGGACGTATTGGTTGACAAATTACACAGTTGCTAGCCGGTTTACGGCTGTACAATGGGAAGTGCTACGCACACCATGGCAAATCTCTTTGGAGCGTTTCAAATGCGCATTGGAACGATCCACTGAGGTAAAGAAATTGATAAAGTCACATGCGTCCAATGTTTCCCAACTGATGGTATCGACATTGCATGCTGCTAAAATCATTCAGCAACAGTCTGCTCATCATTGGTGGGACATATTTTCAGGCTTGTCACAAACTGCTAGGGCAACGTTGCTTCCACCAATGATTTTGGTTTTAATAGCTATCGCTTTGACTACGCTATGCAATATTGGAATTTGTGTTTATGTTCGACGAATTCGATGAGAAGTAGAAAAAGAAATATATCATTGCATGGAACCATGAGAATAAAAATTGAAACTGTCAATTCTTGGTATAACCGTTATGTGTGTGAACTAACTTTAAATTTAGAAGAAGAAGGGCATATCTTTGAATATGTCCGCCGGATTGGAAATGAATATACCAGGCGAGAAATCCATTGTACCACGCGCATAGACATGTTGACTCATGTGGTGGTAAATGTTTTACAGGATCATTGGTTTTGCTTTGCTCACTCATATAATGTACCATGGTTTCAGTGGATATTGGATAATTGGGAACAATACGTTAACGGGTTAATAAATGAGTGGAACCTGTTTACATCAATTGGTGGTAAAACACCAGGAGTGGAATGAAGTGAAATATGGTTTATTAATGTTGTTTTACCATATAAATGCTGCATAATAACCATTTTATACCTATATACACGCGTTAGTAGATGTCTGTGTTTATGTGTTATGAGAATTTGCACAGGCTACATCTATGTGTTATGAGAATTTGCACAAGTTGTATCTATGTGTTATGAGAACGGGAATAATTGGAAAGGATTCGTACAGGGCCTAAGCACCAGGAATGTCTGACTCATGTGAAAAGGTGCAGTCGATAACGAAAAGGGAGTGAGGATTGGCAGAGGCCAAAAGTTGTGCGAAGGGCCATGCGAACCATCAAAGCGCACTCGAACGGGAGGGGTTGGGATGAAATATTGGCTATAAGAATGTGACGAAGGCAAAACGAAAGTAGAGTCGGCTGAGGGTTTTACGCGCGGACGCCCAGCATCGTATTTTTTGCTCGCATTACTGAGGACGCCGGGGCTCTCCGTCCTTCCAGCACACGGTAATGAGATTTATGTCTTGCATGTAATCTATGAGCTGAAATACAATTGTTGCTTGCTTGCTTGCTTGTACACTTTATACTGTGGGTTAAATAAAATGTGCCGCTTGTTTAACGCAGTGAAGTGTTTGTTGTCCATGTAAGTCGCTGACGATCCGCGATCCTGAAGTTAATAATAAGTCATAGCAATTGATCATGAGTTGTGACTATTATATTATTTGATACTGTAATTGATTGTAAGCAGTGTCTACTCAAGGGCTCACGCTTGTCTGATTGGACATAACAGACAGCTTAACCCATTGTAGCCTGACGATTGGGTATCAGTCTCGCTACTAGTCACTCTTATTGATGCTGTAATTGATCATAAGCAGTATCAGAATTGTTTTCAAAACAGAGAGCCCAGACACCCTGCGGAGGAAACTCATTTCGGTCGCTTGGATCCGAGATCTTGTTCTTTCGGTCGCGACCCACAGCTCGTGACCATAGGTGAGGGTAGGAACGTAGATCGACCGGTAAATCGAGAGCTTCGCCTTTTGGCTCAGCTCCCTCTTCACTACGACAGACGGATACAGCGTCCGCATCACAGCGGAGGCTGCACCGATCCGCCTGTCGATCTCTCGCTCCATCCTCCCCTCACTCGTAAACAAGACCCCAAGATACTTAAACTCCTCCACTTGGGGCAGGATCTCCTCCCCGACCTGGAGAGGGCATTCCACCCTTTTCCGACTGAGAACCATGGTCTCAGATTTGGAGGCGCTGATCTTCATCTCAACCGCTTCACACTCAGCTGCGAACCGCTCCAATGAGAGTTGGAGATCACGGCTTGACGAAGCCAACAGTACCACATCATCTGCAAAAAGCAGAGATGAAATACTGAGGTCACCAAACCGGATCCTCTCTTCGCCTCGACTGCGCCTAGAAATTCTGTTCATAAAAGTTATGAACAGAATCTGTGACAAAGGGCTGCCTTGGCGGAGTCCAACCCTCACTGGAAACGAATCCGACTTACTGCCGGCAATGCGGACCAAACTCTGACATCGGTTGTACAGGGACCCAACTGCCCGTATCAAGGGGCTCTGTACCCCGTACTCCCGGAGCACGCTCCACAGAACTCCCCGTGGGACACGGTCGAACGCCTTCTCCAAGTCCACAAAACACATGTAGACTGGTTGGGAAAACTCCCATGCACCCTGTAGAGAGTGTAGAGCTGGTCCACTGTTCCACGGCCAGGATGAAAACCGCACTGCTCCTCTTGGATCTGAGCTTCAACCTCCCGACGGACCCTCCTCTCCAGTACCCCTGAGTAGACCTTACCAGGGAGGCTGAGGAGTGTGATTCCTCTATAATTGGAACACACCCTCCGGTCCCCCTTCTTAAAAAGGGGGACCACCACCCCGGTCTGCCAATCCAGAGGCACTGTCCCCGATGTCCACGCAATGTTGTAGAGGTGTGTCAACCATGACAGCCCCACAACATCCGGAGCCCTAAGGAACTCCGGGCGGATCTCATCCACCCCCGGGGCCTTTCCACCGAGGAGCTTGTTAACCACCTCGGTTACTTCAGCCCCTGAGATAGATGAGTCCACCACGGAGTCCTCAGGCTCTGCTTCCTCAATGGAAGGCGTGTCGATACAATTGAGGAGGTCTTCGAAGTATTCTCCCCACCGACTCACAACGTCCCGAGTCGAGGTCAGCAGCACCCCATCTCCACTATAAATAGTGTTGATGGTGCACTGCTTCCCTCTCCTGAGATGACGGATGGTGGACCAGAATTTCTTCGAAGCCGTCTGGAAGTCGTTTTCCATGGCCTCACCGAACTCCTCCCACGCCCGAGTTATTGCTTCGGCAACCACCGAAGCTGTATTCCGCTTGGCCAGTCGGTACCTGTCAGCTGCCTCCGGAGTCCACAGGCCAGAAAGGCCCGATAGGACTCTTTCTTCAGCCTGACAGCATCCCTTACCGCCGGTGTCCACCAGCGCGTTCGGGGTTGCCGCCATGACAGGCACGACCACCTTACGTCCACAGCTTCGATCGGCTGCCTCAACAATGGAGGCACGAAACATGGTCCACTCAGACTCAATGTCCCCCGCCTCCCCCAGTACGTGGGCAAAGTTCTGCCGGAGGTGGGAGTTGAAACTCTTTCTGACAGGGGATTCTGCCAAGCCTTCCCAGCAGACCCTCACAATACCCTTGGGTCTGCCGGGTCGGACCGGCATCGTCCCCCAACCTCGGAGCCAACTCACCACCAGGTGGTGATCAGTTGACAGCTCCGCCCCTCTCTTCACCCGAGTGTCCAAAACATGCGGCCGCAAATCCGATGACACGACTACAAAGTCGATCATCGAACTGCGGCCTAGGGTGTCCTGGTGCCAAGTGCACATATGGACACCCTTATGCTTGAACATGGTGTTCGTTATCGACAATCCATGACGAGCACAGAAGTCTAGTAACAGAACACCACTTGGGTTCAGATTGGGGGGGGGCATTCCTCCCAATCACGCCCTTCCAGGTCTCACTGTCGTTACCCACGTGAGCATTGAAGTCCCCCAGCAGAACCAGGGAGTCTCCAGGGGCAACGCTCTCCAGCACACCCTCCAAAGACTCCAAAAAGGGTGGGTACTCTGAACTGCTGTTTGGTGCATAAGCACAAACAACAGTTAGCACCCGTCCTCCCACCTTGAGGCGGAGGGTGGCTACCCTCTCGTCTACCGGGGTGAACCCCAGTGTACAGGCGCCAAGCCGGGGGGCAATAAGTATGCCCACACCTACTCGGCGTCTCTCATCTTGGGCAACTCCAGAGTGGAAAAGTGTCCAACCCCTCTCAAGACGACTGGTACCAGAGCCTAAGCTGTGTGTGGAGGTGAGCCCGACTATATCTAGTCGGAATTTCCCTGCCACACACACCAGCTCAGGCTCCTTCCCCGCCAGAGAAGTGACATTCCATGTCCCAAGTGTGAGGACCGCTTCCCAGCCCTGGTGGATTCTCAAATTGCGGACAAGAGAAAATGTTATGCAAACAGGGTTTATTGTGACCGGCAAATGACAATGGACAGTCGATAGGCAATGTAGGTTGCTATCTTTAATAATTGGGTATCTATTATTACTGTCGTCAGGCGACGAGAACGGAAAGCGCTGGTGGAACAATCTCACACCAGGAAAACCAAAACGAGGAACAGAAAAAGCTTGCAACGCAAGAAAACCGAAAACGAGAATCTCCTTCCACAAAAGGGTAAGGTTAAATCCAAACATCGAAGCGATAACAAAAAGCGAGCCGAAACGTAGCTGTAAGACGAAGGGAATCAACAATCAACAAGTACTATACACGAGAGAACTTGGGCAAAGACGATAGCAAGGGCACATAGACGAGAGCAAGTTTGGTCAATCATCCGACGCGCATGTGTGCGCGTCGAAGGCTTAAGTAGTCCTCAATCAGAGTCCTGATCGGTTGCAGCTGTGTCGCTCGTGAGCGCGTCCCGCTCGCGGCCGCGTACCCGGGTAGTGCGCCGTCGACCACGCCCACTCTGCTGCAACGATGAGACACGGATCGTGACACTCGGTCGCCTGTTGGCCGACTAGGCGTCCTTGGCTGGTCAAGGCATGAATGATTTTCTCTGTGTCCGCAGAATCCATGGTCGGATTATTCTGTGAGGACCGCTTCCCAGCCAGGGCTGGAAAGCGGCGAGGGTGGATTCTCAAATTGCGGACAAGAGAAAATGTTATGCAAACAGGGTTTATTGTGACCGGCAAATGACAATGGACAGTCGATAGGCAATATAGGTTGCTATCTTCAATAATTGGGTATCTATTATTACTGTCGTCGGGCGACGAGAACGGAAAGCGCTGGTGGAACAATCTCACACCAGGAAAACCAAAACGAGGAACAGAAAAAGCTTGCAACGCAAGAAACCGAAAATGAGAATGTCCTTCCACAAAAGGGTAAGGTTAAATCCAAACATCGAAGTGATAACAAAAAGCGAGCCGAAACGTAGCTGTAACATGAAGGGAATCAACAATCAACAAGTACTATACACGAGAGAACTTGGGCAAAGACTAGAGCAAGGGCACATAGACGAGAGCAAGTTTGGTCAATAAGGCTTAAGTAGTCCTCAATCAGAGTCCTGATCGGTTGCAGCTGTGTCGCTCGTGAGCGCGTCCCGCTCGCGGTCGCGTCCTTGGGTAGTGCGCCGTCGACCACGCCCACTCTGCTGCAACGATGAGACACGGATCGTGACACCAAGAGCTAGTTTCTGTAGCTGGGGATCAGAGCGCCAAGGTCCCTCCCTCTTGCCGCTTCCCGACTTGCATTGCACCGAACCCCTTTGAATCCTCCCACAGGTGGTGAGCCCATGTGAGGGGGGGACCCACGTTGCCTCTTCGGGCTTATTCAAGTGACTGCTACAAGCTTCACAAACAAGTTGAAAAAGGTGATTGAGTGCAATTAATTATGGTAGTGTTGCGATTATTTAGTTAAGAAATTTAATCGCGGGACGGCACTAGTTAATTTGTTGCTTTTTGATGTCTAATATAAGTTTAAGTGGGATTGACCCCACTAGGGGGTGGGGTCGACAGGGAGGGGGCGTTGCGTTTTCATTTTCATGGTAAGTTATTTTTTCGGCCTCATTTATTGAAGGATTCTATTACGATTACTGGCATTAGTTTAAACAAATGCGGGACAGAATGTCGATAATTAAAGTTAGCAGGTGCATATTTACTGAATATTTATCCAATGAAACTAGAAGCACGGGTTACAAGAATGACTGGGATTGTAGGCCTGATGTTTACTGATTTTTTATATTATTCTCATATGTTAAATTTAGAGTACTTAGTTGAAATGTGTGAACTTTAGTGAAATTCTCAATCGTGAGAATAGATTTGCGCACATGGCATTTCCATGAGCTGCCCTCACATTCACAGCACTTCATGGACAAATACGATGAATCACATTCTCTACATTGGCTGTAGAGGATGCAAACATACCCAATTGGGCACTGGAGGACTCACACAGACGCTATCAAAAGAAAAACACATTCTGAAAGACATAATAACTGGAGATCGGAGCACATGCACATACGCATACACACACACAGACATATACATACACCTGCACATACACGTGCACATACACGTATACCTGCATATACATGCACACCGACAAGATTACAGAGGAATGCCAGCCGGGAGAGAGACGGAGAGACTGCCTGCCGGAGAAGGCCAGCCTTGGCGTGCCAGTCTTGGGGACCAGACGGGAATCAATTTATCCAGACGATGATTAACCTGGGGAGGACCTTCCCTTGGACGTGGACCCGTGCCGTGGGAGGGAGCGAGGACGACCAATTCAACCTACATTACTCTTGACATAAAAAACTCCTATAAAAACTGAAGCTGGGCTGAAAGATGGTGCGCATTTTTTGACTGTGCTCGCCCGAGTGCAGTTTTCTCGTGAGATTAAGAAAAAGCCGCCCAGATATCTGTCTTTGTACTATTTCCTGAACTCCAGAAATGGAAGAAACTAAATATCGGAACTCTAATCGGTTGTTGAGTCTTTATTTTACCCTTTTCTTCTTGAGTACAAAAAAAACGAACACGCATTGGAGGAAGTTTGGCTTTTAAAGGATGATTTACTAACTAGTTCTCATTTCCACGGTGACTCAACTCCAACAATAACATGAATCTTTTTCTTCTTGGTAGGGGTGGGTGTGAAATAATTGAGAGCCACTGTTAGTATATGCAGACATTATATTCATGCAGCCCGAGTGAACCACAGCATTGTTGCAAGTTCGGTCGGAGAAACGTAAACGTCCCACTGCTGGAGCAGCAAAGGCTTCTCGGGGCATAGGCGGAAGTGACGTAGGAGCTGACTCGCCAATGTGGCGTAAATTTAGTCAGTTTGTTAAAAAAAAATCACAATCGAATTATAATATTATTTAAAACATATATTAAAATAGAAGAGCCTGGGGTAAAAACAAACAAAGAAGCAAAGAAATAAATTTGAAAAATACGTGTTTAAATCATGACGTCATAAGCAAGCGCGCAGCTTCCGAAGGACCTCGACCACATCCACCGACCCGTCCACACCGGAACAAAAACACCCACCGCTAAATTCTTCTGATTTAGTGTGGAGCTGACTGTAATTTTCTCACAGGATGTCCGTTGATATTCTAAAGGACTACGACATAATTCATTAAGTCTTTGTGTGCCGATAACCTCATTTTCGCGCGTTGATGCTTTTCGGCGTAGTTAGCTTAGCTTGTTAGCTAGCGAGCCGCTAACGAAAAGAGGCACATGACTCATCGCCAAGCAGAGATCAAGTGTGGATTTTTTGGAATTATCATTTGAAAATGTGTGCAAGAACGACACCCAAGTACAAAGAGGAATTTTGTGGAATAAAAGAAGAGAACGAGCAACATCTTCAACTGCTGGACGAAGGTTGCAACCAGCCTCGTGTTGTGCTACACAAAGCAGGTTTGTACACGTCTTACTCTCATTTGCTTTGTAAAGAACGACTTTCTATCGTTAAAAATGTGCATCACAACATTAAGTTGTTTGGGGAAATGCGTCCAAGGTTATTGCCGCTTTATTTTTAAATATTGCCTTTTACTTGCAGGTCTGCTGAACATTTATTTTTGCCAAATGAAATCAGTGCAGAAAATAAATGCCAAAGAATAACCAATAGTGGGGGGTGAACTCCATGTTTTCCCAGTATAAAATTTGAACTCGTTTAACATTTTACATTTTCTGTTTTTTATATCTTGTTCAAGCAATTCCTTACGGAAGGAATTCTGCTTGAATCTAAAATATGTGCACACTGCGGCAAAAACATTAATGGCGGTTGATCAATTTTAGTGGATAAAACACAAAATATTAATTTATTTTAAAAAAATCAAGTACGTATTGATTTTATTTATTTATTTATTAACTTTGTACTGGATTCGTCGGGTGAGAGTCAATGAACCTCCGGTGGCTCTGCACTGTTTTGTGCACATGTGCATAGTTTCACCTCATCCAAACATTTAAAATACATTGAATGCATCCATCCAAGGTTGCACGGATCTCATCAGTGAAAAAGCGCATGTTGCAAGGAATGCATCTGCATCTTTGGCTTACAATGGGCTTAAAAAGGGAGTACGTCACAAACCCCTTTTCCACCAACAAGTCCAGGAACATTTTGTTCCTGGTAATAAAGTTCCTGTGGCCCAGGTGGTTTGCATCTCCCCCACAAATCATAGTTCCTGGTAATTTTTGCAAATGACGATGATGATGTATCAGTGGGAGGTCTTGTGTTACTTTGTTACTCATTATTGACACCCTATGGCTGTTCAGCATCATTGCAGTTACAAAATAATTCAGTGAACTCTAATAATATTATGGTGTATCTTAGTCTAATTTTAATTCATATTGGATAACTTTTAAATATACATTATTCAAATATGTCAACATGAAAGTCAGAGTGAAAGTGTTGTTGCTTAATTTATGTGTAGGGATTTTGATTCTTCACACGTAATTTTGTTTAAAAATTTATTTAGAAACAGAAATTTTACAAAAAAAAAAATTAAAAAGGGGAATGTTGGAACGTACTAGCAGGCTAAATGTCATTTTGGGGAAAAAAAAACAAAACAAACATAAATCATGCAATAAATCGCGACTCTGATTCCAGGGCCCCTTTAATTCTTTTAGGTATACAGATTAGAATGGAAGCAAAAAGTACCCACGATGAAACCATCTCTAAATGCAAAATGAAAAATTTGTAAACATATTTCACTTGAAGGATTTCTATTCTATTAATGACATAATGTTGCGATGGCCCCCAGTGGTCTCCATCAATATGTTAGGGTCCCACAACAGGTGTTCCATCAGACGCACACAATAGCCTGTGTGTGCTAACTTCATCTCGCTTCCAGAAACGTCTGTGACTTTGTCCAGAATGAAATCGGGCATCAGCCGCAACGTGCTTCCTTTTTAGATGCTCGTTTATCACTGTTGTGCTGCTAAAGGGAGGTTTACATCGTAGGACGTAATTTTGTGAAATGCCCCCATGGTCCGGTCCAAATCGGGGTCGCACGCATTGATTCGTGTTCGGCAGGCACAAGTCAAGGTAGCACGGTAGAAACAATATAAGACAAAGTCGCCGCCTGAGGTTTGACTTGGCCAAACCAAATTTGTCTTTTTGTGTCCTGCAGACGTAAGTGAAAACGATCTCTGTTCTGTGAAAGAGGAGCCAGACTGGACTCACATCAAAAAGGAGGAGGAGGAGGAGGAGATCAACAAGTCACCAGTGAACGTTGTCCATATAAAGACTAACGATGAAAACAAGGATCAGAGTGAGGACAAGAGAGGGGCGGAGCCTACAAGCAGCAGCTCAAGTAATCACGTGACAACAGAAGGTGATGAAGACCACTGGGGGCCAGCACATAATGAGGACACATTATCAGACGCTCATGACGATGATAATGGGCACGCTAAAGGTGAAAGGGCATGTCACACTGACTCTTTAACTTCAAAGCTGTCTTTAAAACTGGGCACAAGAACACACAGTGGAGAAAAAACATTTTCTTGCTCGGTTTGTGGCAAAAGCTTCTCTCAAAAGGTACATTTAACAATCCACACAAGAACACACAGTGGAGAAACATCTTTTTCCTGCTCAGTTTGTGGAAAATGCTTCTCTCGAAAGGCAAATTTAACACAACATACAAGAACACACAGTGGAGAAAAACCTTTTTCATGCTCAGTTTGTGGCAAGAGTTTCTCTCAAAAGACAAATTTAACAACCCACACAAGAACACACAGTGGAGAAAAACCCTTTTCTTGCTCTGTTTGTGGAAAATGCTTCTTTCAAAATGCAGGTTTAACATATCACACAAGGAAGCACAGTGGAGAAAAACCTTTTTCATGCTCAGTTTGTGGCAAGAGTTTCTCTGACAAGTCTAATTTAACAAGCCACACAAGAACACACAGTGGTGAAAAACCTTTTTCTTGCTCGGTTTGTGGCAAAAGCTTCCTGCGTAAGTCGCATTTAACAATCCACACAAGAACACACACTGGAGAAAAACCTTTTTCTTGCTCAGTTTGTGGCAAAAGCTTCTCAAAAAAGACAAATTTAACAGAACACACAAGAACACACAGTGGTGAAAAACCTTTTTCCTGCTCAGTTTGTGGAAAATGCTTCTCGAAAAAGACAAATTTAACAGAACACACAAGAACACACAGTGGTGAAAAACCTTTTTCCTGCTCAGTTTGTGGCAAAAGCTTTAATGTAAAGTCAATTTTAACAGATCACATAAGAACACACACTGGAGAAAAACCTTTTTCCTGCTCAGTTTGTGCCAAGTGTTTCTCTCAAAAGTCGCGTTTACGAAACCACACAAGAACACACAGTGGTGAAAAACGTTTTTCCTGCTCAGTTTGTGGAAAAAGCGTCTCTCAAAAGGCACATTTAACAGAACACACAAGAACACACAGTGGAGAAAAACCTTTTTCCTGCTCAGTTTGTGGCAAAAGCTTTAATGTAAAGTCAATTTTAACAGATCACACAAGAACACACACTCGAGAAAAACCTTTTTCCTGCTCAGTTTGTGCCAAGAGTTTCTCTCAAAAGTCGCATTTACGAAACCACACAAGAACACACAGTGGAGACAAGCCATTCAGTTGCAGCGTTTGTTCTAAAAAATTCTTCACTAAACAGGGAGCTGAGAGACACGTTTGTGCTGGCGAGAATTGCAGCGATCCTTGAAGATTAAAAAAATTAAAAAAAATGAAAGAACCGACTCTTTGTGGTAAGATGTAAAGTTTGATTTTCAATAAAATATGATGAAATTGAATTTTGCAAAGCTCTTTTATTGACACAAGGCCAATGTGATCAGTGCATTGTGTCTGAGTGATGATGATTTGTTTTGGTGTTTACATCAAACATGTAAATAAAATTTATTGCCTTTGCCTGGAATAACATTTTTTAACATTATGCTTTTCAGTTGTCTTTTTAATCATACCTAATGGAAAAAGTGTGAGAAGAAACGGTGCTTATGAAATCGTTGCCTTCCACAATCATCAATAAAATCACTTGTTCCTCTTGCTCAACTGGCCTTCATTACGCTGTGTGAAAAGGTGAAAAACTGAACTAGAAGTTGAACTCGAAAAAGAACAAGAAAGAGAAGCGCAAGCAGTCTCAGTTTCTCTTTCTAGGTTGAGCTCTATCAAGTGTTTGGGGTTTGTTGCTAAGCAGAATCTCACTAAGGAAAAACTATAATTTTGTCAAATATACTAAATACTTTTTTCATGCTATATTATATTTTTTATACTTTGGATTGCTAATATAATGAAATCGGGAAATATTGAAATGTAAAATTAGCAACGACATACAGACTTAATGCAATTAATAAGAAATATAGAAACATTTTATAAATATTGAACACATTGAGAAGAGTTAATTTTGAAATAAATATTGAAATATAAAAAATACTTAAGTATTAAATTAATTCAATAACCCGACCCCGGATGAGCGGCAGAAAATGCCTGGATGGATGGAATAATTTAAATTGCATGTGACCAGTCTTGGTTCTGAAGTTCCGATGTAACCAGATACTGCCCTGAGAGAAAATAGGCCTGAGCATTGTTTATGGTGGGGGCAATTCTCTCGCCAGGTCAGTGACCTTTCCAGGGTATGAGAGTAATTTAAGGTGGTCACGAGTAGACTGGTCGTATCAACGGGGAGACGCATCTGCTCTCCCTCTGGGGGACTTTTGGACGGAAATCCCAAAGACGAGCGGGATGGGAATGCATATGCAACAAGGGAAAATTAGATATTCATGTCCTATTTGGACATTCCCTATAAGAAGGGAATGTCTGAGAGGGGGCTCGCACGTTTTTGGGGAGACTTCTTTTGACATCAGCATGTGACGAGAATAAAATCTTTCTTCTTTCTTTTGTTCTTTTTCATCACCAATCCAGCCTTGCTCGGCTGCCTCTCCGGAAGGCAGCAAGGACGCACACTTCAAAGACAAAATATACTACATATTGAAAGAAAAATAATACTCAAATATTGAAATAAGTATAGAATTGAATGAATAAACAACAAAGAAATAAATACCTCCTGGAAAATATCATTATTTTTAACATTTGTCAACATTTTTCTTTCTTGCACATTCTTAAACAATCGTATTTTTATTTTACTTTTTAAGTTACTTCAGTGCATTTCACACCTGTGCCTTCAAAGAAATCCTACTTCGTCCTACTTGAATGAATCCCCATTAAAATACCATCATTTATGACACCACGGCTGGATAAATAATTTGGAGAAACACACTTACGCACCACTGAGTGAGTGTTGGACGATATAGCTTCTCTTGAAATGTCCGACTTGAAAATGTCCTTGCAAGTGTATCTGCAATTAAATTCACAGGACCTTTTCAAACTTGTCTTTATCTTCGGGTTCATCATAAACAAAGGTGTTGAATACAGTTAACCCCCGCTACTTCGCGGTTCACCTTTCGCGGGTTCAGTGCTTCGCGGGTCTAAAAATAATTCGGGGGCATTGTAGTTTCGTCGAGCGGCACGATGGGGCGCTGGAGCGGTTAGACGGCCGGCGTGCGCCGAAGAAGAGCGTGGGCGAAGAGGAGAGTGGACGAAGAAGAGCACCTTCCCCGGGCACGGGCGGTGTCAAGCGGCCCCTAAGTTTAAACCGAATGGAAGCTCCGCAGGAGGAGGGCGGGCGTGTGTCACAGTTATGCCAAATAGGAGCACCTAACGCCCGGGCAACGGCGGAGAGCGAGGCTGTCAGTTATGAATGAATAAATGAATAAATGAATAAATAAATAAATGAAGAATGCCACCTTTCATTTCACTGTCATGATCCGTGCCTGTCATGCCGCGTGTGGTTTTGTTTTTTCAGCTGTGTGGGCGTTCCTCCAGCGATAGTCTCGCGCCATGCCATCAGCTGCTGCGAGACGCGCTGATTACACTGACTATATTGTGATTATAATAAATATTGTAACGTTGTATAATAAATCAGGCCAATTTGTCCATCAGCGAACGCTTTTATTATTAAGCCAAAAACGGCTGCTGTTGGCCGCAACCACGCCGATCAGAGAGAGAGCAACACAACGACAACAACATAACGTTCACTCCCCTGCTGCCTTCACAGCCTCCACAGAAAAGAGGAAAACACAGAACCCTTGAACTATTTACAAAGTCGCTACACTATCTTTGTATCACCACCTTTTTTCCCGTGTCTGCGTTTGGAGAGTCCTGTTCAATCCTCCAGTTCTGCTGGAGGATCATAACATTCACAGGGCACACCGGACGGCGTACCAGCAGGTAAAAGTCGAAGTAATTAAATAAATACAAAAAGAAGTAATTGAATAAATACAAAAATAATGGCTGGGGAATAAAAAAATAATAAGTTTTAATAATATTTTTTTGTTACCCATATATATATATATATATATATATATATATATATATATATATATATTTTTTTTTTTTGTAAGCATTTTTGAAGGTGCGCCGCTACTTCGCGGATTTTCAGTTTTCACGGGTGGTCTTGGTCCCCATTAACCGCGATAACCGGGGGTTTACTATATATATATATATATATATATATATATATATATATATATATATAATATATATA